>NW_027478850.1:300000-441087 GCF_051014685.1 Ptiloglossa arizonensis | reverse complement strand
GAATAACTGGAACAGCCTAGGGGAAAACTACACATACCGTTTTAATCGGGCGAGTCTCTACTTTCAGATGCAACAGAAATTTTGCGGATTGGTCAATCCGTTCGCGAGATATGGCAGTTTGGAGGTAAGAAACGCTTGAGAAACTCAAAATTTTCGCAGTTCTGATGCTCGAAACGAGTAACTAGAACGGCCTAGGGGAAGAGTGCGCATACCGTTGTAATCGGGCGAGTTTCTACTTTCAGAAGCAACAGAAATTTTGCGGATTGGTCAATCCGTTCGCGAGATATGGCAGTTTGGAGGTAAGAAACGCTTGAGAAACTCAAAATTTTCGCAGTTCTGATGCTCGAAACGAATAGCTGGAACGGTCTAGGGGAAAACTACACATACCGTTGTAATCGGGCGAGTTTCTACTTTCAGATGCAACAGAAATTTTGCGGATTGGTCGATCCGTTCGCAAGATGCGGCAGTTTGGAAGTAAGAAACGCTTGAGAAACTGAAAATTTTCGCAGTTCTGATGCTCGAAACGAATAACTAGAACGGCCTAGGGGAAAACTACACCTACCGTTGTAATCGGGCGAGTTTCTACTTTCAGATGCAACAGAAATTTTGCGGATTGGTCAATCCGTTCGCGAGATATGGCAGTTTGGACATAAGAAACGCTTTAGAAACTCAAAATTTTCGCAGTTCTGATGCTCGAAATGAATAACTAGAACGGCCTAGGGGAAAAGTGCGCATACCGTTGTAATCGGGCGAGTTTCTACTTTCAGATGCAACAGAAATTTTGCGGATTGATCGATCCGTTCGCGAGATATGGCATTTTGGAAATAAGAAACGCTTGAGAAACTAAAAATTTTCGCAGTTCTGATGCTAGAAACGAGTAACTAGAACGGCGTAGGGGAAAAGTGCGCATACCGTTGTAATCGGGCGAGATTCTACTTTCAGATGCAACAGAAATTTTGCGGATCGGTCAATCCGTTCGCGAGATATGGCAGTTTGAAGGTAAGAAACGCTTGAGAAACTCAAAATTTGCGCAGTTCTGATGCTCGAAACGAATAACTAGGACGGCCCAGGGGAAAAGTGCGCATACCGTTGTAATCGGGCGAGTTTCTACTTTCAAATGCAACAGAAATTTTGCGGATTGGTCAATCCGTTCGCGAGATATGGCCGTTTGGATGTAAGAAACGCTTGAGAAACTCAAAATTTTCGCAGTTCTGATGCTCGAAACGAATAACTAGAACGGCCTAGGGGAAAAGTGCGCATACCGTTGTAATCGGGCGAGTTTCTACTTTCAGAAGCAACAGAAATTTTGCGGAGTGGTCAATCCGTTCGCGAGATATGGCAGTTTGGAGGTAAGAAACGCTTGAGAAACTCAAAATTTTCGCAGTTCTGATGCTCGAAATGAATAACTAGAACGGCCTAGGGGAAAAGTGCGCATACCGTTGTAATCGGGCGAGTTTCTACTTTCAGATGCAACAGAAATTTTGCGGATTGATCGATCCGTTCGCGAGATATGGCATTTTGGAAATAAGAAACGCTTGAGAAACTAAAAATTTTCGCAGTTCTGATGCTAGAAACGAGTAACTAGAACGGCGTAGGGGAAAAGTGCGCATACCGTTGTAATCGGGCGAGATTCTACTTTCAGATGCAACAGAAATTTTGCGGATCGGTCAATCCGTTCGCGAGATATGGCAGTTTGAAGGTAAGAAACGCTTGAGAAACTAAAAATTTTCGCAGTTCTGATGCTAGAAACGAGTAACTAGAACGGCGTAGGGGAAAAGTGCGCATACCGTTGTAATCGGGCGAGATTCTACTTTCAGATGCAACAGAAATTTTGCGGATCGGTCAATCCGTTCGCGAGATATGGCAGTTTGGAGATAAGAAACGCTTTAGAAACTCAAAATTTTCGCAGTTCTGATGCTCGAAATGAATAACTAGAACGGCCTAGGGGAAAAGTGCGCATACCGTTGTAATCGGGCGAGTTTCTACTTTCAGATGCAACAGAAATTTTGCGGATTGATCGATCCGTTCGCGAGATATGGCATTTTGGATGCAAGAAACGCTTGAGAAACTCGAAATTTTCGCAGTTCTGATGCTCGAAACGAATAACTGGAACGGCCTAGGGGAAAACTACACATACCGTTGTAATCGGGCGAGTCTCTACTTTCAGATGCAACAGAAATTTTGCGGATTGGTCAATCCGTTCGCGAGATATGGCAGTTTGGAGGTAAGAAACGCTTGATAAACTCAAAATTTTCGCAGTTCTGATGCTCGAAACGAATAGCTGGAACGGTCTAGGGGAAAACTACACATACCGTTGTAATCCGGCGAGTTTCTACTTTCAGATGCAACAGAAATTTTGCGGATTGGTCGATCCGTTCGCAAGATGCGGCAGTTTGGAAGTAAGAAACGCTTGAGAAACTCAAAATTTTCGCAGTTCTGATGCTCGAAACGAATAACTAGAACGGCCTAGGGGAAAACTACACCTACCGTTGTAATCGGGCGAGTTTCTACTTTCAGATGCAACAGAAATATTGCGGATTGGTCAATCCGTTCGCGAGATATGGCAGTTTGGAGATAAGAAACGCTTTAGAAACTCAAAATTTTCGCAGTTCTGATGCTCGAAATGAATAACTAGAACGGCCTAGGGGAAAAGTGCGCATACCGTTGTAATCGGGCGAGTTTCTACTTTCAGATGCAACAGAAATTTTGCGGATTGATCGATCCGTTCGCGAGATATGGCATTTTGGAAATAAGAAACGCTTGAGAAACTAAAAATTTTCGCAGTTCTGATGCTAGAAACGAGTAACTAGAACGGCGTAGGGGAAAAGTGCGCATACCGTTGTAATCGGGCGAGATTCTACTTTCAGATGCAACAGAAATTTTGCGGATCGGTCAATCCGTTCGCGAGATATGGCAGTTTGAAGGTAAGAAACGCTTGAGAAACTCAAAATTTGCGCAGTTCTGATGCTCGAAACGAATAACTAGGACGGCCCAGGGGAAAAGTGCGCATACCGTTGTAATCGGGCGAGTTTCTACTTTCAAATGCAACAGAAATTTTGCGGATTGGTCAATCCGTTCGCGAGATATGGCAGTTTGGAGGTAAGAAACGCTTGAGAAACTCAAAATTTTCGCAGTTCTGATGCTCGAAACGAATAACTAGAACGGCCTAGGCGAAAAGTGCGCATACCGTTGTAATCGGGCGAGTTTCTACTTTCAGAAGCAACAGAAATTTTATGGATTGATCAATCCGTTCGCGAGATATGGCAGTTTGGAAATAAGAAACGCTTGAGAAACTCAAAATTTTCGCAGTTCTGATGCTAGAAACGAGTAACTAGAACGGCGTAGGGGAAAAGTGCGCATACCGTTGTAATCGGGCGAGTTTCTACTTTCAGATGCAACAGAAATTTTGCGGATCGGTCAATCCGTTCGCGAGATATGGCAGTTTGGATGCAAGAAACGCTTGAGAAACTCGAAATTTTCGCAGTTCTGATGCTCGAAACGAACAACTGGAACGGCTTAGGGGAAAACTACACATACCGTTGTAATCGGGCGAGTCTCTACTTTCAGATGCAACAGAAATTTTGCGGATTGGTCAATCCGTTCGCGAGATATGGCAGTTTGGAGGTAAGAGACGCTTGAGAAACTCAAAACTTTCGCAGTTCTGATGCTCGAAACGAATAACTGGAACAGCCTAGGGGAAAACTACACATACCGTTTTAATCGGGCGAGTTTCTACTTTCAGAAGCAACAGAAATTTTGCGGATTGATCAATCCGTTCGCGAGATATGGCAGTTTGGAAATAAGAAACGCTTGAGAAACTCAAAATTTTCGCAGTTCTGATGCTAGAAACGAGTAACTAGAACGGCGTAGGGGAAAAGTGCGAATACCGTTGTAATCGGGCGAGTTTCTACTTTCAGATGCAACAGAAATTTTGCGGATCGGTCAATCCGTTCGCGAGATATGGCAGTTTGGATGCAAGGAACGCTTGAGAAACTCGAAATTTTCGCAGTTCTGATGCTCGAAACGAATAACTGGAACGGCTTAGGGGAAAACTACACATACCGTTGTAATCGGGCGAGTCTCTACTTTCAGATGCAACAGAAATTTTGCGGATTGGTCAATCCGTTCGCGAGATATGGCAGTTTGGAGGTAAGAGACGCTTGAGAAACTCAAAATTTTCGCAGTTCTGATGCTCGAAACGAATAACTGGAACAGCCTAGGGGAAAACTACACATACCGTTTTAATCGGGCGAGTCTCTACTTTCAGATGCAACAGAAATTTTGCGGATTGGTCAATCCGTTCGCGAGATATGGCAGTTTGGAGGTAAGAAACGCTTGAGAAACTCAAAATTTTCGCAGTTCTGATGCTACAAACGAGTAACTAGAACGGCGTAGGGGAAAAGTGCGCATACCGTTGTAATCGGGCGAGTTTCTACTTTCAGATGCAACAGAAATTTTGCGGATCGGTCAATCCGTTCGCGAGATATGGCAGTTTGGAGGTAAGAAACGCTTGAGAAACTCAAAATTTTCGCAGTTCTGATGCTCGAAACGAGTAACTAGAACGGCCTAGGGGAAAAGTGCGCATACCGTTGTAATCGGGCGAGTTTCTACTTTCAGAAGCAACAGAAATTTTGCGGATTGGTCAATCCGTTCGCGAGATATGGCAGTTTGGAGGTAAGAAACGCTTGAGAAACTCAAAATTTTCGCAGTTCTGATGCTCGAAACGAATAGCTGGAACGGTCTAGGGGAAAACTACACATACCGTTGTAATCGGGCGAGTTTCTACTTTCAGATGCAACAGAAGTTTTGCGGATTGGTCGATCCGTTCGCAAGATGCGGCAGTTTGGAAGTAAGAAACGCTTGAGAAACTCAAAATTTTCGCAGTTCTGATGCTCGAAACGAATAACTAGAACGGCCTAGGGGAAAACTACACCTACCGTTGTAATCGGGCGAGTTTCTACTTTCAGATGCAACAGAAATTTTGCGGATTGGTCAATCCGTTCGCGAGATATGGCAGTTTGGAGATAAGAAACGCTTTAGAGACTCAAAATTTTCGCAGTTCTGATGCTCGAAATGAATAACTAGAACGGCCTAGGGGAAAAGTGCGCATACCGTTGTAATCGGGCGAGATTCTACTTTCAGATGCAACAGAAATTTTGCGGATCGGTCAATCCGTTCGCGAGATATGGCAGTTTGAAGGTAAGAATCGCTTGAGAAACTCAAAATTTGCGCAGTTCTGATGCTCGAAACGAATAACTAGAACGGCCCAGGGGAAAAGTGCGCATACCGTTGTAATCGGGCGAGTTTCTACTTTCAAATGCAACAGAAATTTTGCGGATTAGTCAATCCGTTCGCGAGATATGGCCGTTTGGATGTAAGAAACGCTTGAGAAACTCAAAATTTTCGCAGTTCTGATGCTCGAAACGAATAACTAGAACGGCCTAGGGGAAAAGTGCGCATACCGTTGTAATCGGGCGAGTTTCTACTTTCAGAAGCAACAGAAATTTTGCGGAGTGGTCAATCCGTTCGCGAGATATGGCAGTTTGGAGGTAAGAAACGCTTGAGAAACTCAAAATTTTCGCAGTTCTGATGCTCGAAATGAATAACTAGAACGGCCTAGGGGAGAAGTACGCATACCGTTGTAATCGGGCGAGTATCTACTTTCAGATGCAACAGAAATTTTGCGGATTGATCAATCCGTTCGCGAGATATGGCAGTTTGGATGCAAGAAACTCTTGAGAAACTCGAAATTTTCGCAGTTCTGATGCTCGAAACGAATAACTAGAACGGCCTAGGCGAAAAGTGCGCATACCGTTGTAATCGGGCGAGTTTCTACTTTCAGAAGCAACAGAAATTTTGCGGATTGATCAATCCGTTCGCGAGATATGGCAGTTTGGAAATAAGAAACGCTTGAGAAACTCAAAATTTTCGCAGTTCTGATGCTAGAAACGAGTAACTAGAACGGCGTAGGGGAAAAGTGCGCATACCGTTGTAATCGGGCGAGTCTCTACTTTCAGATGCAACAGAAATTTTGCGGATTGGTCAATCCGTTCGCGAGATATGGCAGTTTGGAGGTAAGAAACGCTTGAGAAACTCAAAATTTTCGCAGTTCTGATGCTACAAACGACTAACTAGAACGGCCTAGGGGAAAAGTACGCATACCGTTGTAATCGGGCGAGTTTCTACTTTCAAATGCAACAGAAATTTTGCGGATTGGTCAATCCGTTCGCGAGATATGGCCGTTTGTATGTAAGAAACGCTTGAGAAACTCAAAATTTTCGCAGTTCTGATGCTCGAAACGAATAACTAGAACGGCCTAGGGGAGAAGTACGCATACCGTTGTAATCGGGCGAGTTTCTACTTTCAGATGCAACAGAAATTTTGCGGTTTGGTCAATCCGTTCGCGAGATATGGCAGTTTGGAGGTAAGAAACGCTTGAGAAACTCAAAATTTTCGCAGTTCTGATGCTCGACATGAATAACTAGTACGGCCTAGGGGAGAAGTACGCATACCGTTGTAATCGGGCGAGTTTCTACTTTCAGATGCAACAGACATTTTGCGGATTGATCAATCCGTTCGCGAGATATGGCAGTTTGGAAATAAGAAACGCTTGAGAAACTCAAAATTTTCGCAGTTCTGATGCTAGAAACGAGTAACTAGAACGGCGTAGGGGAAAAGTGCGCATACCGTTGTAATCGGGCGAGTTCCTACTTTCAGATGCAACAGAAATTTTGCGGATCGGTCAATCCGTTCGCGAGATATGGCAGTTTGGATGCAAGAAACGCTTGAGAAACTCGAAATTTTCGCAGTTCTGATGCTCGAAACGAATAACTGGAACGGCCTAGGGGAAAACTACACATACCGTTGTAATCGGGCGAGTTTCTACTTTCAGATGCAACAGACATTTTGCGGATTGATCAATCCGTTCGCGAGATATGGCAGTTTGGAAATAAGAAACGCTTGAGAAACTCAAAATTTTCGCAGTTCTGATGCTAGAAACGAGTAACTAGAACGGCGTAGGGGAAAAGTGCGCATACCGTTGTAATCGGGCGAGTTTCTACTTTCAGATGCAACAGAAATTTTGCGGATCGGTCAATCCGTTCGCGAGATATGGCAGTTTGGATGCAAGAAACGCTTGAGAAACTCGAAATTTTCGCAGTTCTGATGCTCGAAACGAATAACTGGAACGGCCTAGGGGAAAACTACACATACTGTTGTAATCGGGCGAGTCTCTACTTTCAGATGCAACAGAAATTTTGCGGATTGGTCAATCCGTTCGCGAGATATGGCACTTTGGAGGTAAGAAACGCTTGAGAAACTCAAAATTTTCGCAGTTCTGATGCTCGAAACGAATAACTGGAACAGCCTAGGGGAAAACTACACATACCGTTTTAATCGGGCGAGTCTCTACTTTCAGATGCAGCAGAAATTTTGCGGATTGGTCAATCCGTTCGCGAGATATGGCAGTTTGGAGGTAAGAAACGCTTGAGAAACTCAAAATTTTCGCAGTTCTGATGCTAGAAACGAGTAACTAGAACGGCGTAGGGGAAAAGTGCGCATACCGTTGTAATCGGGCGAGTTTCTACTTTCAGATGCAACAGAAATTTTGCGGATCGGTCAATCCGTTCACGAGATATGGCAGTTTGGAGGTAAGAAACGCTTGAGAAACTCAAAATTTTAGCAGTTCTGATGCTCGAAACGAGTAACTAGAACGGCCTAGGGGAAAAGTGCGCATACCGTTGTAATCGGGCGAGTTTCTACTTTCAGGAGCAACAGAAATTTTGCGGATTGGTCAATCCGTTCGCGAGATATGGCAGTTTGGAGGTAAGAAACGCTTGAGAAACTCAAAATTTTCGCAGTTCTGATGCTCGAAACGAATAGCTGGAACGGTCTAGGGGAAAACTACACATACCGTTGTAATCGGGCGAGTTTCTACTTTCAGATGCAACAGAAATTTTGCGGATTGGTCAATCCGTTCGCGAGATATGGCAGTTTGGAAGTAAGAAACGCTTGAGAAACTCAAAATTTTCGCAGTTCTGATGATCGAAACGAATAACTGGAACGGCCTAGGGGAAAACTACACATACCGTTGTAATCGGGCGAGTCTCTACTTTCAGATGCAACAGAAATTTTGCGGATTGGTCAATCCGTTCGCGAGATATGGCAGTTTGGAGGTAAGAAACGCTTGATAAACTCAAAATTTTCGCAGTTCTGATGCTCGAAACGAATAGCTGGAACGGTCTAGGGGAAAACTACACATACCGTTGTAATCCGGCGAGTTTCTACTTTCAGATGCAACAGAAATTTTGCGGATTGGTCGATCCGTTCGCAAGATGCGGCAGTTTGGAAGTAAGAAACGCTTGAGAAACTCAAAATTTTCGCAGTTCTGATGCTCGAAACGAATAACTAGAACGGCCTAGGGGAAAACTACACCTACCGTTGTAATCGGGCGAGTTTCTACTTTCAGATGCAACAGAAATATTGCGGATTGGTCAATCCGTTCGCGAGATATGGCAGTTTGGAGATAAGAAACGCTTTAGAAACTCAAAATTTTCGCAGTTCTGATGCTCGAAATGAATAACTAGAACGGCCTAGGGGAAAAGTGCGCATACCGTTGTAATCGGGCGAGTTTCTACTTTCAGATGCAACAGAAATTTTGCGGATTGATCGATCCGTTCGCGAGATATGGCATTTTGGAAATAAGAAACGCTTGAGAAACTAAAAATTTTCGCAGTTCTGATGCTAGAAACGAGTAACTAGAACGGCGTAGGGGAAAAGTGCGCATACCGTTGTAATCGGGCGAGATTCTACTTTCAGATGCAACAGAAATTTTGCGGATCGGTCAATCCGTTCGCGAGATATGGCAGTTTGAAGGTAAGAAACGCTTGAGAAACTCAAAATTTGCGCAGTTCTGATGCTCGAAACGAATAACTAGGACGGCCCAGGGGAAAAGTGCGCATACCGTTGTAATCGGGCGAGTTTCTACTTTCAAATGCAACAGAAATTTTGCGGATTGGTCAATCCGTTCGCGAGATATGGCAGTTTGGAGGTAAGAAACGCTTGAGAAACTCAAAATTTTCGCAGTTCTGATGCTCGAAACGAATAACTAGAACGGCCTAGGCGAAAAGTGCGCATACCGTTGTAATCGGGCGAGTTTCTACTTTCAGAAGCAACAGAAATTTTATGGATTGATCAATCCGTTCGCGAGATATGGCAGTTTGGAAATAAGAAACGCTTGAGAAACTCAAAATTTTCGCAGTTCTGATGCTAGAAACGAGTAACTAGAACGGCGTAGGGGAAAAGTGCGCATACCGTTGTAATCGGGCGAGTTTCTACTTTCAGATGCAACAGAAATTTTGCGGATCGGTCAATCCGTTCGCGAGATATGGCAGTTTGGATGCAAGAAACGCTTGAGAAACTCGAAATTTTCGCAGTTCTGATGCTCGAAACGAATAACTGGAACAGCCTAGGGGAAAACTACACATACCGTTTTAATCGGGCGAGTCTCTACTTTCAGATGCAACAGAAATTTTGCGGATTGGTCAATCCGTTCGCGAGATATGGCAGTTTGGAGGTAAGAGACGCTTGAGAAACTCAAAACTTTCGCAGTTCTGATGCTCGAAACGAATAACTGGAACAGCCTAGGGGAAAACTACACATACCGTTTTAATCGGGCGAGTTTCTACTTTCAGAAGCAACAGAAATTTTGCGGATTGATCAATCCGTTCGCGAGATATGGCAGTTTGGAAATAAGAAACGCTTGAGAAACTCAAAATTTTCGCAGTTCTGATGCTAGAAACGAGTAACTAGAACGGCGTAGGGGAAAAGTGCGGATACCGTTGTAATCGGGCGAGTTTCTACTTTCAGATGCAACAGAAATTTTGCGGATCGGTCAATCCGTTCGCGAGATATGGCAGTTTGGATGCAAGGAACGCTTGAGAAACTCGAAATTTTCGCAGTTCTGATGCTCGAAACGAATAACTGGAACGGCTTAGGGGAAAACTACACATACCGTTGTAATCGGGCGAGTCTCTACTTTCAGATGCAACAGAAATTTTGCGGATTGGTCAATCCGTTCGCGAGATATGGCAGTTTGGAGGTAAGAGACGCTTGAGAAACTCAAAATTTTCGCAGTTCTGATGCTCGAAACGAATAACTGGAACAGCCTAGGGGAAAACTACACATACCGTTTTAATCGGGCGAGTCTCTACTTTCAGATGCAACAGAAATTTTGCGGATTGGTCAATCCGTTCGCGAGATATGGCAGTTTGGAGGTAAGAAACGCTTGAGAAACTCAAAATTTTCGCAGTTCTGATGCTACAAACGAGTAACTAGAACGGCGTAGGGGAAAAGTGCGCATACCGTTGTAATCGGGCGAGTTTCTACTTTCAGATGCAACAGAAATTTTGCGGATCGGTCAATCCGTTCGCGAGATATGGCAGTTTGGAGGTAAGAAACGCTTGAGAAACTCAAAATTTTCGCAGTTCTGATGCTCGAAACGAGTAACTAGAACGGCCTAGGGGAAAAGTGCGCATACCGTTGTAATCGGGCGAGTTTCTACTTTCAGAAGCAACAGAAATTTTGCGGATTGGTCAATCCGTTCGCGAGATATGGCAGTTTGGAGGTAAGAAACGCTTGAGAAACTCAAAATTTTCGCAGTTCTGATGCTCGAAACGAATAGCTGGAACGGTCTAGGGGAAAACTACACATACCGTTGTAATCGGGCGAGTCTCTACTTTCAGATGCAACAGAAATTTTGCGGATTGGTCAATCCGTTCGCGAGATATGGCAGTTTGGAGGTAAGAAACGCTTGAGAAACTCAAAATTTTCGCAGTTCTGATGCTACAAACGACTAACTAGAACGGCCTAGGGGAAAAGTACGCATACCGTTGTAATCGGGCGAGTTTCTACTTTCAAATGCAACAGAAATTTTGCGGATTGGTCAATCCGTTCGCGAGATATGGCCGTTTGTATGTAAGAAACGCTTGAGAAACTCAAAATTTTCGCAGTTCTGATGCTCGAAACGAATAACTAGAACGGCCTAGGGGAGAAGTACGCATACCGTTGTAATCGGGCGAGTTTCTACTTTCAGATGCAACAGAAATTTTGCGGTTTGGTCAATCCGTTCGCGAGATATGGCAGTTTGGAGGTAAGAAACGCTTGAGAAACTCAAAATTTTCGCAGTTCTGATGCTCGACATGAATAACTAGTACGGCCTAGGGGAGAAGTACGCATACCGTTGTAATCGGGCGAGTTTCTACTTTCAGATGCAACAGACATTTTGCGGATTGATCAATCCGTTCGCGAGATATGGCAGTTTGGAAATAAGAAACGCTTGAGAAACTCAAAATTTTCGCAGTTCTGATGCTAGAAACGAGTAACTAGAACGGCGTAGGGGAAAAGTGCGCATACCGTTGTAATCGG
Organism: Ptiloglossa arizonensis; assembly: GCF_051014685.1. Classification (NCBI taxonomy): domain Eukaryota; kingdom Metazoa; phylum Arthropoda; class Insecta; order Hymenoptera; family Colletidae; genus Ptiloglossa; species Ptiloglossa arizonensis. Next base: position 429,663 of record NW_027478850.1, on the reverse strand, counting down.
GCGAGTTCCTACTTTCAGATGCAACAGAAATTTTGCGGATCGGTCAATCCGTTCGCGAGATATGGCAGTTTGGATGCAAGAAACGCTTGAGAAACTCGAAATTTTCGCAGTTCTGATGCTCGAAACGAATAACTGGAACGGCCTAGGGGAAAACTACACATACCGTTGTAATCGGGCGAGTTTCTACTTTCAGATGCAACAGACATTTTGCGGATTGATCAATCCGTTCGCGAGATATGGCAGTTTGGAAATAAGAAACGCTTGAGAAACTCAAAATTTTCGCAGTTCTGATGCTAGAAACGAGTAACTAGAACGGCGTAGGGGAAAAGTGCGCATACCGTTGTAATCGGGCGAGTTTCTACTTTCAGATGCAACAGAAATTTTGCGGATCGGTCAATCCGTTCGCGAGATATGGCAGTTTGGATGCAAGAAACGCTTGAGAAACTCGAAATTTTCGCAGTTCTGATGCTCGAAACGAATAACTGGAACGGCCTAGGGGAAAACTACACATACTGTTGTAATCGGGCGAGTCTCTACTTTCAGATGCAACAGAAATTTTGCGGATTGGTCAATCCGTTCGCGAGATATGGCACTTTGGAGGTAAGAAACGCTTGAGAAACTCAAAATTTTCGCAGTTCTGATGCTCGAAACGAATAACTGGAACAGCCTAGGGGAAAACTACACATACCGTTTTAATCGGGCGAGTCTCTACTTTCAGATGCAGCAGAAATTTTGCGGATTGGTCAATCCGTTCGCGAGATATGGCAGTTTGGAGGTAAGAAACGCTTGAGAAACTCAAAATTTTCGCAGTTCTGATGCTAGAAACGAGTAACTAGAACGGCGTAGGGGAAAAGTGCGCATACCGTTGTAATCGGGCGAGTTTCTACTTTCAGATGCAACAGAAATTTTGCGGATCGGTCAATCCGTTCACGAGATATGGCAGTTTGGAGGTAAGAAACGCTTGAGAAACTCAAAATTTTAGCAGTTCTGATGCTCGAAACGAGTAACTAGAACGGCCTAGGGGAAAAGTGCGCATACCGTTGTAATCGGGCGAGTTTCTACTTTCAGGAGCAACAGAAATTTTGCGGATTGGTCAATCCGTTCGCGAGATATGGCAGTTTGGAGGTAAGAAACGCTTGAGAAACTCAAAATTTTCGCAGTTCTGATGCTCGAAACGAATAGCTGGAACGGTCTAGGGGAAAACTACACATACCGTTGTAATCGGGCGAGTTTCTACTTTCAGATGCAACAGAAATTTTGCGGATTGGTCAATCCGTTCGCGAGATATGGCAGTTTGGAAGTAAGAAACGCTTGAGAAACTCAAAATTTTCGCAGTTCTGATGATCGAAACGAATAACTGGAACGGCCTAGGGGAAAACTACACATACCGTTGTAATCGGGCGAGTCTCTACTTTCAGATGCAACAGAAATTTTGCGGATTGGTCAATCCGTTCGCGAGATATGGCAGTTTGGAGGTAAGAAACGCTTGATAAACTCAAAATTTTCGCAGTTCTGATGCTCGAAACGAATAGCTGGAACGGTCTAGGGGAAAACTACACATACCGTTGTAATCCGGCGAGTTTCTACTTTCAGATGCAACAGAAATTTTGCGGATTGGTCGATCCGTTCGCAAGATGCGGCAGTTTGGAAGTAAGAAACGCTTGAGAAACTCAAAATTTTCGCAGTTCTGATGCTCGAAACGAATAACTAGAACGGCCTAGGGGAAAACTACACCTACCGTTGTAATCGGGCGAGTTTCTACTTTCAGATGCAACAGAAATATTGCGGATTGGTCAATCCGTTCGCGAGATATGGCAGTTTGGAGATAAGAAACGCTTTAGAAACTCAAAATTTTCGCAGTTCTGATGCTCGAAATGAATAACTAGAACGGCCTAGGGGAAAAGTGCGCATACCGTTGTAATCGGGCGAGTTTCTACTTTCAGATGCAACAGAAATTTTGCGGATTGATCGATCCGTTCGCGAGATATGGCATTTTGGAAATAAGAAACGCTTGAGAAACTAAAAATTTTCGCAGTTCTGATGCTAGAAACGAGTAACTAGAACGGCGTAGGGGAAAAGTGCGCATACCGTTGTAATCGGGCGAGATTCTACTTTCAGATGCAACAGAAATTTTGCGGATCGGTCAATCCGTTCGCGAGATATGGCAGTTTGAAGGTAAGAAACGCTTGAGAAACTCAAAATTTGCGCAGTTCTGATGCTCGAAACGAATAACTAGGACGGCCCAGGGGAAAAGTGCGCATACCGTTGTAATCGGGCGAGTTTCTACTTTCAAATGCAACAGAAATTTTGCGGATTGGTCAATCCGTTCGCGAGATATGGCAGTTTGGAGGTAAGAAACGCTTGAGAAACTCAAAATTTTCGCAGTTCTGATGCTCGAAACGAATAACTAGAACGGCCTAGGCGAAAAGTGCGCATACCGTTGTAATCGGGCGAGTTTCTACTTTCAGAAGCAACAGAAATTTTATGGATTGATCAATCCGTTCGCGAGATATGGCAGTTTGGAAATAAGAAACGCTTGAGAAACTCAAAATTTTCGCAGTTCTGATGCTAGAAACGAGTAACTAGAACGGCGTAGGGGAAAAGTGCGCATACCGTTGTAATCGGGCGAGTTTCTACTTTCAGATGCAACAGAAATTTTGCGGATCGGTCAATCCGTTCGCGAGATATGGCAGTTTGGATGCAAGAAACGCTTGAGAAACTCGAAATTTTCGCAGTTCTGATGCTCGAAACGAACAACTGGAACGGCTTAGGGGAAAACTACACATACCGTTGTAATCGGGCGAGTCTCTACTTTCAGATGCAACAGAAATTTTGCGGATTGGTCAATCCGTTCGCGAGATATGGCAGTTTGGAGGTAAGAGACGCTTGAGAAACTCAAAACTTTCGCAGTTCTGATGCTCGAAACGAATAACTGGAACAGCCTAGGGGAAAACTACACATACCGTTTTAATCGGGCGAGTTTCTACTTTCAGAAGCAACAGAAATTTTGCGGATTGATCAATCCGTTCGCGAGATATGGCAGTTTGGAAATAAGAAACGCTTGAGAAACTCAAAATTTTCGCAGTTCTGATGCTAGAAACGAGTAACTAGAACGGCGTAGGGGAAAAGTGCGGATACCGTTGTAATCGGGCGAGTTTCTACTTTCAGATGCAACAGAAATTTTGCGGATCGGTCAATCCGTTCGCGAGATATGGCAGTTTGGATGCAAGGAACGCTTGAGAAACTCGAAATTTTCGCAGTTCTGATGCTCGAAACGAATAACTGGAACGGCTTAGGGGAAAACTACACATACCGTTGTAATCGGGCGAGTCTCTACTTTCAGATGCAACAGAAATTTTGCGGATTGGTCAATCCGTTCGCGAGATATGGCAGTTTGGAGGTAAGAGACGCTTGAGAAACTCAAAATTTTCGCAGTTCTGATGCTCGAAACGAATAACTGGAACAGCCTAGGGGAAAACTACACATACCGTTTTAATCGGGCGAGTCTCTACTTTCAGATGCAACAGAAATTTTGCGGATTGGTCAATCCGTTCGCGAGATATGGCAGTTTGGAGGTAAGAAACGCTTGAGAAACTCAAAATTTTCGCAGTTCTGATGCTACAAACGAGTAACTAGAACGGCGTAGGGGAAAAGTGCGCATACCGTTGTAATCGGGCGAGTTTCTACTTTCAGATGCAACAGAAATTTTGCGGATCGGTCAATCCGTTCGCGAGATATGGCAGTTTGGAGGTAAGAAACGCTTGAGAAACTCAAAATTTTCGCAGTTCTGATGCTCGAAACGAGTAACTAGAACGGCCTAGGGGAAAAGTGCGCATACCGTTGTAATCGGGCGAGTTTCTACTTTCAGAAGCAACAGAAATTTTGCGGATTGGTCAATCCGTTCGCGAGATATGGCAGTTTGGAGGTAAGAAACGCTTGAGAAACTCAAAATTTTCGCAGTTCTGATGCTCGAAACGAATAGCTGGAACGGTCTAGGGGAAAACTACACATACCGTTGTAATCGGGCGAGTTTCTACTTTCAGATGCAACAGAAGTTTTGCGGATTGGTCGATCCGTTCGCAAGATGCGGCAGTTTGGAAGTAAGAAACGCTTGAGAAACTCAAAATTTTCGCAGTTCTGATGCTCGAAACGAATAACTAGAACGGCCTAGGGGAAAACTACACCTACCGTTGTAATCGGGCGAGTTTCTACTTTCAGATGCAACAGAAATTTTGCGGATTGGTCAATCCGTTCGCGAGATATGGCAGTTTGGAGATAAGAAACGCTTTAGAGACTCAAAATTTTCGCAGTTCTGATGCTCGAAATGAATAACTAGAACGGCCTAGGGGAAAAGTGCGCATACCGTTGTAATCGGGCGAGATTCTACTTTCAGATGCAACAGAAATTTTGCGGATCGGTCAATCCGTTCGCGAGATATGGCAGTTTGAAGGTAAGAAACGCTTGAGAAACTCAAAATTTGCGCAGTTCTGATGCTCGAAACGAATAACTAGAACGGCCCAGGGGAAAAGTGCGCATACCGTTGTAATCGGGCGAGTTTCTACTTTCAAATGCAACAGAAATTTTGCGGATTGGTCAATCCGTTCGCGAGATATGGCCGTTTGGATGTAAGAAACGCTTGAGAAACTCAAAATTTTCGCAGTTCTGATGCTCGAAACGAATAACTAGAACGGCCTAGGGGAAAAGTGCGCATACCGTTGTAATCGGGCGAGTTTCTACTTTCAGAAGCAACAGAAATTTTGCGGAGTGGTCAATCCGTTCGCGAGATATGGCAGTTTGGAGGTAAGAAACGCTTGAGAAACTCAAAATTTTCGCAGTTCTGATGCTCGAAATGAATAACTAGAACGGCCTAGGGGAGAAGTACGCATACCGTTGTAATCGGGCGAGTATCTACTTTCAGATGCAACAGAAATTTTGCGGATTGATCAATCCGTTCGCGAGATATGGCAGTTTGGATGCAAGAAACTCTTGAGAAACTCGAAATTTTCGCAGTTCTGATGCTCGAAACGAATAACTAGAACGGCCTAGGCGAAAAGTGCGCATACCGTTGTAATCGGGCGAGTTTCTACTTTCAGAAGCAACAGAAATTTTGCGGATTGATCAATCCGTTCGCGAGATATGGCAGTTTGGAAATAAGAAACGCTTGAGAAACTCAAAATTTTCGCAGTTCTGATGCTAGAAACGAGTAACTAGAACGGCGTAGGGGAAAAGTGCGCATACCGTTGTAATCGGGCGAGTCTCTACTTTCAGATGCAACAGAAATTTTGCGGATTGGTCAATCCGTTCGCGAGATATGGCAGTTTGGAGGTAAGAAACGCTTGAGAAACTCAAAATTTTCGCAGTTCTGATGCTACAAACGACTAACTAGAACGGCCTAGGGGAAAAGTACGCATACCGTTGTAATCGGGCGAGTTTCTACTTTCAAATGCAACAGAAATTTTGCGGATTGGTCAATCCGTTCGCGAGATATGGCCGTTTGTATGTAAGAAACGCTTGAGAAACTCAAAATTTTCGCAGTTCTGATGCTCGAAACGAATAACTAGAACGGCCTAGGGGAGAAGTACGCATACCGTTGTAATCGGGCGAGTTTCTACTTTCAGATGCAACAGAAATTTTGCGGTTTGGTCAATCCGTTCGCGAGATATGGCAGTTTGGAGGTAAGAAACGCTTGAGAAACTCAAAATTTTCGCAGTTCTGATGCTCGACATGAATAACTAGTACGGCCTAGGGGAGAAGTACGCATACCGTTGTAATCGGGCGAGTTTCTACTTTCAGATGCAACAGACATTTTGCGGATTGATCAATCCGTTCGCGAGATATGGCAGTTTGGAAATAAGAAACGCTTGAGAAACTCAAAATTTTCGCAGTTCTGATGCTAGAAACGAGTAACTAGAACGGCGTAGGGGAAAAGTGCGCATACCGTTGTAATCGGGCGAGTTCCTACTTTCAGATGCAACAGAAATTTTGCGGATCGGTCAATCCGTTCGCGAGATATGGCAGTTTGGATGCAAGAAACGCTTGAGAAACTCGAAATTTTCGCAGTTCTGATGCTCGAAACGAATAACTGGAACGGCCTAGGGGAAAACTACACATACCGTTGTAATCGGGCGAGTTTCTACTTTCAGATGCAACAGACATTTTGCGGATTGATCAATCCGTTCGCGAGATATGGCAGTTTGGAAATAAGAAACGCTTGAGAAACTCAAAATTTTCGCAGTTCTGATGCTAGAAACGAGTAACTAGAACGGCGTAGGGGAAAAGTGCGCATACCGTTGTAATCGGGCGAGTTTCTACTTTCAGATGCAACAGAAATTTTGCGGATCGGTCAATCCGTTCGCGAGATATGGCAGTTTGGATGCAAGAAACGCTTGAGAAACTCGAAATTTTCGCAGTTCTGATGCTCGAAACGAATAACTGGAACGGCCTAGGGGAAAACTACACATACTGTTGTAATCGGGCGAGTCTCTACTTTCAGATGCAACAGAAATTTTGCGGATTGGTCAATCCGTTCGCGAGATATGGCACTTTGGAGGTAAGAAACGCTTGAGAAACTCAAAATTTTCGCAGTTCTGATGCTCGAAACGAATAACTGGAACAGCCTAGGGGAAAACTACACATACCGTTTTAATCGGGCGAGTCTCTACTTTCAGATGCAGCAGAAATTTTGCGGATTGGTCAATCCGTTCGCGAGATATGGCAGTTTGGAGGTAAGAAACGCTTGAGAAACTCAAAATTTTCGCAGTTCTGATGCTAGAAACGAGTAACTAGAACGGCGTAGGGGAAAAGTGCGCATACCGTTGTAATCGGGCGAGTTTCTACTTTCAGATGCAACAGAAATTTTGCGGATCGGTCAATCCGTTCACGAGATATGGCAGTTTGGAGGTAAGAAACGCTTGAGAAACTCAAAATTTTAGCAGTTCTGATGCTCGAAACGAGTAACTAGAACGGCCTAGGGGAAAAGTGCGCATACCGTTGTAATCGGGCGAGTTTCTACTTTCAGGAGCAACAGAAATTTTGCGGATTGGTCAATCCGTTCGCGAGATATGGCAGTTTGGAGGTAAGAAACGCTTGAGAAACTCAAAATTTTCGCAGTTCTGATGCTCGAAACGAATAGCTGGAACGGTCTAGGGGAAAACTACACATACCGTTGTAATCGGGCGAGTTTCTACTTTCAGATGCAACAGAAATTTTGCGGATTGGTCGATCCGTTCGCAAGATGCGGCAGTTTGGAAGTAAGAAACGCTTGAGAAACTCAAAATTTTCGCAGTTCTGATGCTCGAAACGAATAACTAGGACGGCCTAGGGGAAAACTACACCTACCGTTGTAATCGGGCGAGTTTCTACTTTCAGATGCAACAGAAATTTTGCGGATTGGTCAATCCGTTCGCGAGATATGGCAGTTTGGAGATAAGGAACGCTTTAGAAACTCAAAATTTTCGCAGTTCTGATGCTCGAAATGAATAACTAGAACGGCCTAGGGGAAAAGTGCGCATACCGTTGTAATCGGGCGAGTTTCTACTTTCAGATGCAACAGAAATTTTGCGGATTGATCGATCCGTTCGCGAGATATGGCATTTTGGAAATAAGAAACGCTAGAGAAGCTCAAAATTTTCGCAGTTCTGATGCTCGAAACGAATAACTAGAACGGCCTAGGGGAAAAGTGCGCATACCGTTGTAATCGGGCGAGTTTCTACTTTCAGAAGCAACAGAAATTTTGCGGAGTGGTCAATCCGTTCGCGAGATATGGCAGTTTGGAGGTAAGAAACGCTTGAGAAACTCAAAATTTTCGCAGTTCTGATGCTAGAAACGAGTAACTAGAACGGCGTAGGGGAAAAATGCGCATACCGTTGTAATCGGGCGAGTTTCTACTTTCAGATGCAACAGAAATTTTGCGGATCGGTCAATCCGTTCGCGAGATATGGCAGTTTGGATGCAAGAAACGCTTGAGAAACTCGAAATTTTCGCAGTTCTGATGCTCGAAACGAATAACTGGAACGGCCTAGGGGAAAACTACACATACCGTTGTAATCGGGCGAGTTTCTACTTTCAGATGCAACAGACATTTTGCGGATTGATCAATCCGTTCGCGAGATATGGCAGTTTGGAAATAAGAAACGCTTGAGAAACTCAAAATTTTCGCAGTTCTGATGCTAGAAACGAGTAACTAGAACGGCGTAGGGGAAAAGTGCGCATACCGTTGTAATCGGGCGAGTTTCTACTTTCAGATGCAACAGAAATTTTGCGGATCGGTCAATCCGTTCGCGAGATATGGCAGTTTGGAGGCAAGAAACGCTTGAGAAACTCGAAATTTTCGCAGTTCTGATGCTCGAAACGAATAACTGGAACGGCCTAGGGGAAAACTACACATACTGTTGTAATCGGGCGAGTCTCTACTTTCAGATGCAACAGAAATTTTGCGGATTGGTCAATCCGTTCGCGAGATATGGCACTTTGGAGGTAAGAAACGCTTGAGAAACTCGAAATTTTCGCAGTTCTGATGCTCGAAACGAATAACTGGAACGGCCTAGGGGAAAACTACACATACTGTTGTAATCGGGCGAGTCTCTACTTTCAGATGCAACAGAAATTTTGCGGATTGGTCAATCCGTTCGCGAGATATGGCCGTTTGTATGTAAGAAACGCTTGAGAAACTCAAAATTTTCGCAGTTCTGATGCTCGAAACGAATAACTAGAACGGCCTAGGGGAGAAGTACGCATACCGTTGTAATCGGGCGAGTTTCTACTTTCAGATGCAACAGAAATTTTGCGGTTTGGTCAATCCGTTCGCGAGATATGGCAGTTTGGAGGTAAGAAACGCTTGAGAAACTCAAAATTTTCGCAGTTCTGATGCTCGACATGAATAACTAGTACGGCCTAGGGGAGAAGTACGCATACCGTTGTAATCGGGCGAGTTTCTACTTTCAGATGCAACAGACATTTTGCGGATTGATCAATCCGTTCGCGAGATATGGCAGTTTGGAAATAAGAAACGCTTGAGAAACTCAAAATTTTCGCAGTTCTGATGCTAGAAACGAGTAACTAGAACGGCGTAGGGGAAAAGTGCGCATACCGTTGTAATCGGGCGAGTTCCTACTTTCAGATGCAACAGAAATTTTGCGGATCGGTCAATCCGTTCGCGAGATATGGCAGTTTGGATGCAAGAAACGCTTGAGAAACTCGAAATTTTCGCAGTTCTGATGCTCGAAACGAATAACTGGAACGGCCTAGGGGAAAACTACACATACCGTTGTAATCGGGCGAGTTTCTACTTTCAGATGCAACAGACATTTTGCGGATTGATCAATCCGTTCGCGAGATATGGCAGTTTGGAAATAAGAAACGCTTGAGAAACTCAAAATTTTCGCAGTTCTGATGCTAGAAACGAGTAACTAGAACGGCGTAGGGGAAAAGTGCGCATACCGTTGTAATCGGGCGAGTTTCTACTTTCAGATGCAACAGAAATTTTGCGGATCGGTCAATCCGTTCGCGAGATATGGCAGTTTGGATGCAAGAAACGCTTGAGAAACTCGAAATTTTCGCAGTTCTGATGCTCGAAACGAATAACTGGAACGGCCTAGGGGAAAACTACACATACTGTTGTAATCGGGCGAGTCTCTACTTTCAGATGCAACAGAAATTTTGCGGATTGGTCAATCCGTTCGCGAGATATGGCACTTTGGAGGTAAGAAACGCTTGAGAAACTCAAAATTTTCGCAGTTCTGATGCTCGAAACGAATAACTGGAACAGCCTAGGGGAAAACTACACATACCGTTTTAATCGGGCGAGTCTCTACTTTCAGATGCAGCAGAAATTTTGCGGATTGGTCAATCCGTTCGCGAGATATGGCAGTTTGGAGGTAAGAAACGCTTGAGAAACTCAAAATTTTCGCAGTTCTGATGCTCGAAACGAATAACTGGAACAGCCTAGGGGAAAACTACACATACCGTTTTAATCGGGCGAGTCTCTACTTTCAGATGCAGCAGAAATTTTGCGGATTGGTCAATCCGTTCGCGAGATATGGCACTTTGGAGGTAAGAAACGCTTGAGAAACTCAAAATTTTCGCAGTTCTGATGCTCGAAACGAATAACTGGAACAGCCTAGGGGAAAACTACACATACCGTTTTAATCGGGCGAGTCTCTACTTTCAGATGCAGCAGAAATTTTGCGGATTGGTCAATCCGTTCGCGAGATATGGCAGTTTGGAGGTAAGAAACGCTTGAGAAACTCAAAATTTTCGCAGTTCTGATGCTAGAAACGAGTAACTAGAACGGCGTAGGGGAAAAGTGCGCATACCGTTGTAATCGGGCGAGTTTCTACTTTCAGATGCAACAGAAATTTTGCGGATCGGTCAATCCGTTCACGAGATATGGCAGTTTGGAGGTAAGAAACGCTTGAGAAACTCAAAATTTTAGCAGTTCTGATGCTCGAAACGAGTAACTAGAACGGCCTAGGGGAAAAGTGCGCATACCGTTGTAATCGGGCGAGTTTCTACTTTCAGGAGCAACAGAAATTTTGCGGATTGGTCAATCCGTTCGCGAGATATGGCAGTTTGGAGGTAAGAAACGCTTGAGAAACTCAAAATTTTCGCAGTTCTGATGCTCGAAACGAATAGCTGGAACGGTCTAGGGGAAAACTACACATACCGTTGTAATCGGGCGAGTTTCTACTTTCAGATGCAACAGAAATTTTGCGGATTGGTCGATCCGTTCGCAAGATGCGGCAGTTTGGAAGTAAGAAACGCTTGAGAAACTCAAAATTTTCGCAGTTCTGATGCTCGAAACGAATAACTAGGACGGCCTAGGGGAAAACTACACCTACCGTTGTAATCGGGCGAGTTTCTACTTTCAGATGCAACAGAAATTTTGCGGATTGGTCAATCCGTTCGCGAGATATGGCAGTTTGGAGATAAGGAACGCTTTAGAAACTCAAAATTTTCGCAGTTCTGATGCTCGAAATGAATAACTAGAACGGCCTAGGGGAAAAGTGCGCATACCGTTGTAATCGGGCGAGTTTCTACTTTCAGATGCAACAGAAATTTTGCGGATTGATCGATCCGTTCGCGAGATATGGCATTTTGGAAATAAGAAACGCTAGAGAAGCTCAAAATTTTCGCAGTTCTGATGCTCGAAACGAATAACTAGAACGGCCTAGGGGAAAAGTGCGCATACCGTTGTAATCGGGCGAGTTTCTACTTTCAGAAGCAACAGAAATTTTGCGGAGTGGTCAATCCGTTCGCGAGATATGGCAGTTTGGAGGTAAGAAACGCTTGAGAAACTCAAAATTTTCGCAGTTCTGATGCTAGAAACGAGTAACTAGAACGGCGTAGGGGAAAAATGCGCATACCGTTGTAATCGGGCGAGTTTCTACTTTCAGATGCAACAGAAATTTTGCGGATCGGTCAATCCGTTCGCGAGATATGGCAGTTTGGATGCAAGAAACGCTTGAGAAACTCGAAATTTTCGCAGTTCTGATGCTCGAAACGAATAACTGGAACGGCCTAGGGGAAAACTACACATACCGTTGTAATCGGGCGAGTTTCTACTTTCAGATGCAACAGACATTTTGCGGATTGATCAATCCGTTCGCGAGATATGGCAGTTTGGAAATAAGAAACGCTTGAGAAACTCAAAATTTTCGCAGTTCTGATGCTAGAAACGAGTAACTAGAACGGCGTAGGGGAAAAGTGCGCATACCGTTGTAATCGGGCGAGTTTCTACTTTCAGATGCAACAGAAATTTTGCGGATCGGTCAATCCGTTCGCGAGATATGGCAGTTTGGAGGCAAGAAACGCTTGAGAAACTCGAAATTTTCGCAGTTCTGATGCTCGAAACGAATAACTGGAACGGCCTAGGGGAAAACTACACATACTGTTGTAATCGGGCGAGTCTCTACTTTCAGATGCAACAGAAATTTTGCGGATTGGTCAATCCGTTCGCGAGATATGGCACTTTGGAGGTAAGAAACGCTTGAGAAACTCGAAATTTTCGCAGTTCTGATGCTCGAAACGAATAGCTGGAACGGTCTAGGGGAAAACTACACATACCGTTGTAATCGGGCGAGTTTCTACTTTCAGATGCAACAGAAATTTTGCGGATTGGTCGATCCGTTCGCAAGATGCGGCAGTTTGGAAGTAAGAAACGCTTGAGAAACTCAAAATTTTCGCAGTTCTGATGCTCGAAACGAATAACTAGGACGGCCTAGGGGAAAACTACACCTACCGTTGTAATCGGGCGAGTTTCTACTTTCAGATGCAACAGAAATTTTGCGGATTGGTCAATCCGTTCGCGAGATATGGCAGTTTGGAGATAAGGAACGCTTTAGAAACTCAAAATTTTCGCAGTTCTGATGCTCGAAATGAATAACTAGAACGGCCTAGGGGAAAAGTGCGCATACCGTTGTAATCGGGCGAGTTTCTACTTTCAGATGCAACAGAAATTTTGCGGATTGATCGATCCGTTCGCGAGATATGGCATTTTGGAAATAAGAAACGCTAGAGAAGCTCAAAATTTTCGCAGTTCTGATGCTCGAAACGAATAACTAGAACGGCCTAGGGGAAAAGTGCGCATACCGTTGTAATCGGGCGAGTTTCTACTTTCAGAAGCAACAGAAATTTTGCGGAGTGGTCAATCCGTTCGCGAGATATGGCAGTTTGGAGGTAAGAAACGCTTGAGAAACTCAAAATTTTCGCAGTTCTGATGCTAGAAACGAGTAACTAGAACGGCGTAGGGGAAAAATGCGCATACCGTTGTAATCGGGCGAGTTTCTACTTTCAGATGCAACAGAAATTTTGCGGATCGGTCAATCCGTTCGCGAGATATGGCAGTTTGGATGCAAGAAACGCTTGAGAAACTCGAAATTTTCGCAGTTCTGATGCTCGAAACGAATAACTGGAACGGCCTAGGGGAAAACTACACATACCGTTGTAATCGGGCGAGTTTCTACTTTCAGATGCAACAGACATTTTGCGGATTGATCAATCCGTTCGCGAGATATGGCAGTTTGGAAATAAGAAACGCTTGAGAAACTCAAAATTTTCGCAGTTCTGATGCTATAAACGAGTAACTAGAACGGCGTAGGGGAAAAGTGCGCATACCGTTGTAATCGGGCGAGTTTCTACTTTCAGATGCAACAGAAATTTTGCGGATCGGTCAATCCGTTCGCGAGATATGGCAGTTTGGAGGCAAGAAACGCTTGAGAAACTCGAAATTTTCGCAGTTCTGATGCTCGAAACGAATAACTGGAACGGCCTAGGGGAAAACTACACATACTGTTGTAATCGGGCGAGTCTCTACTTTCAGATGCAACAGAAATTTTGCGGATTGGTCAATCCGTTCGCGAGATATGGCACTTTGGAGGTAAGAAACGCTTGAGAAACTCGAAATTTTCGCAGTTCTGATGCTCGAAACGAATAACTGGAACGGCCTAGGGGAAAACTACACATACTGTTGTAATCGGGCGAGTCTCTACTTTCAGATGCAACAGAAATTTTGCGGATTGGTCAATCCGTTCGCGAGATATGGCCGTTTGTATGTAAGAAACGCTTGAGAAACTCAAAATTTTCGCAGTTCTGATGCTCGAAACGAATAACTAGAACGGCCTAGGGGAGAAGTACGCATACCGTTGTAATCGGGCGAGTTTCTACTTTCAGATGCAACAGAAATTTTGCGGTTTGGTCAATCCGTTCGCGAGATATGGCAGTTTGGAGGTAAGAAACGCTTGAGAAACTCAAAATTTTCGCAGTTCTGATGCTCGACATGAATAACTAGTACGGCCTAGGGGAGAAGTACGCATACCGTTGTAATCGGGCGAGTTTCTACTTTCAGATGCAACAGACATTTTGCGGATTGATCAATCCGTTCGCGAGATATGGCAGTTTGGAAATAAGAAACGCTTGAGAAACTCAAAATTTTCGCAGTTCTGATGCTAGAAACGAGTAACTAGAACGGCGTAGGGGAAAAGTGCGCATACCGTTGTAATCGGGCGAGTTCCTACTTTCAGATGCAACAGAAATTTTGCGGATCGGTCAATCCGTTCGCGAGATATGGCAGTTTGGATGCAAGAAACGCTTGAGAAACTCGAAATTTTCGCAGTTCTGATGCTCGAAACGAATAACTGGAACGGCCTAGGGGAAAACTACACATACCGTTGTAATCGGGCGAGTTTCTACTTTCAGATGCAACAGACATTTTGCGGATTGATCAATCCGTTCGCGAGATATGGCAGTTTGGAAATAAGAAACGCTTGAGAAACTCAAAATTTTCGCAGTTCTGATGCTAGAAACGAGTAACTAGAACGGCGTAGGGGAAAAGTGCGCATACCGTTGTAATCGGGCGAGTTTCTACTTTCAGATGCAACAGAAATTTTGCGGATCGGTCAATCCGTTCGCGAGATATGGCAGTTTGGATGCAAGAAACGCTTGAGAAACTCGAAATTTTCGCAGTTCTGATGCTCGAAACGAATAACTGGAACGGCCTAGGGGAAAACTACACATACTGTTGTAATCGGGCGAGTCTCTACTTTCAGATGCAACAGAAATTTTGCGGATTGGTCAATCCGTTCGCGAGATATGGCACTTTGGAGGTAAGAAACGCTTGAGAAACTCAAAATTTTCGCAGTTCTGATGCTCGAAACGAATAACTGGAACAGCCTAGGGGAAAACTACACATACCGTTTTAATCGGGCGAGTCTCTACTTTCAGATGCAGCAGAAATTTTGCGGATTGGTCAATCCGTTCGCGAGATATGGCAGTTTGGAGGTAAGAAACGCTTGAGAAACTCAAAATTTTCGCAGTTCTGATGCTAGAAACGAGTAACTAGAACGGCGTAGGGGAAAAGTGCGCATACCGTTGTAATCGGGCGAGTTTCTACTTTCAGATGCAACAGAAATTTTGCGGATCGGTCAATCCGTTCGCGAGATATGGCAGTTTGGAGGTAAGAAACGCTTGAGAAACTCAAAATTTTAGCAGTTCTGATGCTCGAAACGAGTAACTAGAACGGCCTAGGGGAAAAGTGCGCATACCGTTGTAATCGGGCGAGTTTCTACTTTCAGGAGCAACAGAAATTTTGCGGATTGGTCAATCCGTTCGCGAGATATGGCAGTTTGGAGGTAAGAAACGCTTGAGAAACTCAAAATTTTCGCAGTTCTGATGCTCGAAACGAATAACTAGGACGGCCTAGGGGAAAACTACACCTACCGTTGTAATCGGGCGAGTTTCTACTTTCAGATGCAACAGAAATTTTGCGGATTGGTCAATCCGTTCGCGAGATATGGCAGTTTGGAGATAAGGAACGCTTTAGAAACTCAAAATTTTCGCAGTTCTGATGCTCGAAATGAATAACTAGAACGGCCTAGGGGAAAAGTGCGCATACCGTTGTAATCGGGCGAGTTTCTACTTTCAGATGCAACAGAAATTTTGCGGATTGATCGATCCGTTCGCGAGATATGGCATTTTGGAAATAAGAAACGCTAGAGAAGCTCAAAATTTTCGCAGTTCTGATGCTCGAAACGAATAACTAGAACGGCCTAGGGGAAAAGTGCGCATACCGTTGTAATCGGGCGAGTTTCTACTTTCAGAAGCAACAGAAATTTTGCGGAGTGGTCAATCCGTTCGCGAGATATGGCAGTTTGGAGGTAAGAAACGCTTGAGAAACTCAAAATTTTCGCAGTTCTGATGCTAGAAACGAGTAACTAGAACGGCGTAGGGGAAAAATGCGCATACCGTTGTAATCGGGCGAGTTTCTACTTTCAGATGCAACAGAAATTTTGCGGATCGGTCAATCCGTTCGCGAGATATGGCAGTTTGGATGCAAGAAACGCTTGAGAAACTCGAAATTTTCGCAGTTCTGATGCTCGAAACGAATAACTGGAACGGCCTAGGGGAAAACTACACATACCGTTGTAATCGGGCGAGTCTCTACTTTCAGATGCAACAGAAATTTTGCGGATTGGTCAATCCGTTCGCGAGATATGGCACTTTGGAGGTAAGAAACGCTTGAGAAACTCAAAATTTTCGCAGTTCTGATGCTCGAAACGAATAACTGGAACAGCCTAGGGGAAAACTACACATACCGTTTTAATCGGGCGAGTCTCTACTTTCAGATGCAACAGAAATTTTGCGGATTGGTCAATCCGTTCGCGAGATATGGCAGTTTGGAGGTAAGAAACGCTTGAGAAACTCAAAATTTTCGCAGTTCTGATGCTAGAAACGAGTAACTAGAACGGCGTAGGGGAAAAGTGCGCATACCGTTGTAATCGGGCGAGTTTCTACTTTCAGATGCAACAGAAATTTTGCGGATCGGTCAATCCGTTCGCGAGATATGGCAGTTTGGAGGTAAGAAACGCTTGAGAAACTCAAAATTTTCGCAGTTCTGATGCTCGAAACGAGTAACTAGAACGGCCTAGGGGAAGAGTGCGCATACCGTTGTAATCGGGCGAGTTTCTACTTTCAGAAGCAACCGAAATTTTGCGGATTGGTCAATCCGTTCGCGAGATATGGCAGTTTGGAGGTAAGAAACGCTTGAGAAACTCAAAATTTTCGCAGTTCTGATGCTCGAAACGAATAGCTGGAACGGTCTAGGGGAAAACTACACATACCGTTGTAATCGGGCGAGTTTCTACTTTCAGATGCAACAGAAATTTTGCGGATTGGTCGATCCGTTCGCAAGATGCGGCAGTTTGGAAGTAAGAAACGCTTGAGAAACTGAAAATTTTCGCAGTTCTGATGCTCGAAACGAATAACTAGAACGGCCTAGGGGAAAACTACACCTACCGTTGTAATCGGGCGAGTCTCTACTTTCAGATGCAGCAGAAATTTTGCGGATTGGTCAATCCGTTCGCGAGATATGGCAGTTTGGAGGTAAGAAACGCTTGAGAAACTCAAAATTTTCGCAGTTCTGATGCTAGAAACGAGTAACTAGAACGGCGTAGGGGAAAAGTGCGCATACCGTTGTAATCGGGCGAGTTTCTACTTTCAGATGCAACAGAAATTTTGCGGATCGGTCAATCCGTTCGCGAGATATGGCAGTTTGGAGGTAAGAAACGCTTGAGAAACTCAAAATTTTCGCAGTTCTGATGCTCGAAACGAGTAACTAGAACGGCCTAGGGGAAGAGTGCGCATACCGTTGTAATCGGGCGAGTTTCTACTTTCAGATGCAACAGAAATTTTGCGGATCGGTCAATCCGTTCGCGAGATATGGCAGTTTGGATGCAAGAAACGCTTGAGAAACTCGAAATTTTCGCAGTTCTGATGCTCGAAACGAATAACTGGAACGGCCTAGGGGAAAACTACACATACTGTTGTAATCGGGCGAGTCTCTACTTTCAGATGCAACAGAAATTTTGCGGATTGGTCAATCCGTTCGCGAGATATGGCACTTTGGAGGTAAGAAACGCTTGAGAAACTCAAAATTTTCGCAGTTCTGATGCTCGAAACGAATAACTGGAACAGCCTAGGGGAAAACTACACATACCGTTTTAATCGGGCGAGTCTCTACTTTCAGATGCAGCAGAAATTTTGCGGATTGGTCAATCCGTTCGCGAGATATGGCAGTTTGGAGGTAAGAAACGCTTGAGAAACTCAAAATTTTCGCAGTTCTGATGCTAGAAACGAGTAACTAGAACGGCGTAGGGGAAAAGTGCGCATACCGTTGTAATCGGGCGAGTTTCTACTTTCAGATGCAACAGAAATTTTGCGGATTGGTCAATCCGTTCGCGAGATATGGCAGTTTGGAGGTAAGAAACGCTTGAGAAACTCAAAATTTTAGCAGTTCTGATGCTCGAAACGAGTAACTAGAACGGCCTAGGGGAAAAGTGCGCATACCGTTGTAATCGGGCGAGTTTCTACTTTCAGGAGCAACAGAAATTTTGCGGATTGGTCAATCCGTTCGCGAGATATGGCAGTTTGGAGGTAAGAAACGCTTGAGAAACTCAAAATTTTCGCAGTTCTGATGCTCGAAACGAATAGCTGGAACGGTCTAGGGGAAAACTACACATACCGTTGTAATCGGGCGAGTTTCTACTTTCAGATGCAACAGAAATTTTGCGGATTGGTCGATCCGTTCGCAAGATGC
This sequence comes from Ptiloglossa arizonensis, assembly GCF_051014685.1. Classification (NCBI taxonomy): domain Eukaryota; kingdom Metazoa; phylum Arthropoda; class Insecta; order Hymenoptera; family Colletidae; genus Ptiloglossa; species Ptiloglossa arizonensis. The sequence continues at coordinate 411,575 of NW_027478850.1, read as the reverse complement.
GGCAGTTTGGAAGTAAGAAACGCTTGAGAAACTCAAAATTTTCGCAGTTCTGATGCTCGAAACGAATAACTAGGACGGCCTAGGGGAAAACTACACCTACCGTTGTAATCGGGCGAGTTTCTACTTTCAGATGCAACAGAAATTTTGCGGATTGGTCAATCCGTTCGCGAGATATGGCAGTTTGGACATAAGGAACGCTTTAGAAACTCAAAATTTTCGCAGTTCTGATGCTCGAAATGAATAACTAGAACGGCCTAGGGGAAAAGTGCGCATACCGTTGTAATCGGGCGAGTTTCTACTTTCAGATGCAACAGAAATTTTGCGGATTGATCGATCCGTTCGCGAGATATGGCATTTTGGAAATAAGAAACGCTAGAGAAGCTCAAAATTTTCGCAGTTCTGATGCTCGAAACGAATAACTAGAACGGCCTAGGGGAAAAGTGCGCATACCGTTGTAATCGGGCGAGTTTCTACTTTCAGAAGCAACAGAAATTTTGCGGAGTGGTCAATCCGTTCGCGAGATATGGCAGTTTGGAGGTAAGAAACGCTTGAGAAACTCAAAATTTTCGCAGTTCTGATGCTAGAAACGAGTAACTAGAACGGCGTAGGGGAAAAATGCGCATACCGTTGTAATCGGGCGAGTTTCTACTTTCAGATGCAACAGAAATTTTGCGGATCGGTCAATCCGTTCGCGAGATATGGCAGTTTGGATGCAAGAAACGCTTGAGAAACTCGAAATTTTCGCAGTTCTGATGCTCGAAACGAATAACTGGAACGGCCTAGGGGAAAACTACACATACCGTTGTAATCGGGCGAGTCTCTACTTTCAGATGCAACAGAAATTTTGCGGATTGGTCAATCCGTTCGCGAGATATGGCACTTTGGAGGTAAGAAACGCTTGAGAAACTCAAAATTTTCGCAGTTCTGATGCTCGAAACGAATAACTGGAACAGCCTAGGGGAAAACTACACATACCGTTTTAATCGGGCGAGTCTCTACTTTCAGATGCAACAGAAATTTTGCGGATTGGTCAATCCGTTCGCGAGATATGGCAGTTTGGAGGTAAGAAACGCTTGAGAAACTCAAAATTTTCGCAGTTCTGATGCTAGAAACGAGTAACTAGAACGGCGTAGGGGAAAAGTGCGCATACCGTTGTAATCGGGCGAGTTTCTACTTTCAGATGCAACAGAAATTTTGCGGATCGGTCAATCCGTTCGCGAGATATGGCAGTTTGGAGGTAAGAAACGCTTGAGAAACTCAAAATTTTCGCAGTTCTGATGCTCGAAACGAGTAACTAGAACGGCCTAGGGGAAGAGTGCGCATACCGTTGTAATCGGGCGAGTTTCTACTTTCAGAAGCAACAGAAATTTTGCGGATTGGTCAATCCGTTCGCGAGATATGGCAGTTTGGAGGTAAGAAACGCTTGAGAAACTCAAAATTTTCGCAGTTCTGATGCTCGAAACGAATAGCTGGAACGGTCTAGGGGAAAACTACACATACCGTTGTAATCGGGCGAGTTTCTACTTTCAGATGCAACAGAAATTTTGCGGATTGGTCGATCCGTTCGCAAGATGCGGCAGTTTGGAAGTAAGAAACGCTTGAGAAACTGAAAATTTTCGCAGTTCTGATGCTCGAAACGAATAACTAGAACGGCCTAGGGGAAAACTACACCTACCGTTGTAATCGGGCGAGTTTCTACTTTCAGATGCAACAGAAATTTTGCGGATTGGTCAATCCGTTCGCGAGATATGGCAGTTTGGAGATAAGAAACGCTTTAGAAACTCAAAATTTTCGCAGTTCTGATGCTCGAAATGAATAACTAGAACGGCCTAGGGGAAAAGTGCGCATACCGTTGTAATCGGGCGAGTTTCTACTTTCAGATGCAACAGAAATTTTGCGGATTGATCGATCCGTTCGCGAGATATGGCATTTTGGAAATAAGAAACGCTTGAGAAACTAAAAATTTTCGCAGTTCTGATGCTAGAAACGAGTAACTAGAACGGCGTAGGGGAAAAGTGCGCATACCGTTGTAATCGGGCGAGATTCTACTTTCAGATGCAACAGAAATTTTGCGGATCGGTCAATCCGTTCGCGAGATATGGCAGTTTGAAGGTAAGAAACGCTTGAGAAACACAAAATTTGCGCAGTTCTGATGCTCGAAACGAATAACTAGGACGGCCCAGGGGAAAAGTGCGCATACCGTTGTAATCGGGCGAGTTTCTACTTTCAAATGCAACAGAAATTTTGCGGATTGGTCAATCCGTTCGCGAGATATGGCCGTTTGGATGTAAGAAACGCTTGAGAAACTCAAAATTTTCGCAGTTCTGATGCTCGAAACGAATAACTAGAACGGCCTAGGGGAAAAGTGCGCATACCGTTGTAATCGGGCGAGTTTCTACTTTCAGAAGCAACAGAAATTTTGCGGAGTGGTCAATCCGTTCGCGAGATATGGCAGTTTGGAGGTAAGAAACGCTTGAGAAACTCAAAATTTTCGCAGTTCTGATGCTCGAAATGAATAACTAGAACGGCCTAGGGGAAAAGTGCGCATACCGTTGTAATCGGGCGAGTTTCTACTTTCAGATGCAACAGAAATTTTGCGGATTGATCGATCCGTTCGCGAGATATGGCATTTTGGAAATAAGAAACGCTTGAGAAACTAAAAATTTTCGCAGTTCTGATGCTAGAAACGAGTAACTAGAACGGCGTAGGGGAAAAGTGCGCATACCGTTGTAATCGGGCGAGATTCTACTTTCAGATGCAACAGAAATTTTGCGGATCGGTCAATCCGTTCGCGAGATATGGCAGTTTGAAGGTAAGAAACGCTTGAGAAACTAAAAATTTTCGCAGTTCTGATGCTAGAAACGAGTAACAAGAACGGCGTAGGGGAAAAGTGCGCATACCGTTGTAATCGGGCGAGATTCTACTTTCAGATGCAACAGAAATTTTGCGGATCGGTCAATCCGTTCGCGAGATATGGCAGTTTGAAGGTAAGAAACGCTTGAGAAACTCAAAATTTGCGCAGTTCTGATGCTCGAAACGAATAACTAGGACGGCCCAGGGGAAAAGTGCGCATACCGTTGTAATCGGGCGAGTTTCTACTTTCAGATGCAACAGAAATTTTGCGGATTGATCAATCCGTTCGCGAGATATGGCAGTTTGGATGCAAGAAACTCTTGAGAAACTCGAAATTTTCGCAGTTCTGATGCTAGAAACGAGTAACTAGAACGGCGTAGGGGAAAAGTGCGCATACCGTTGTAATCGGGCGAGATTCTACTTTCAGATGCAACAGAAATTTTGCGGATCGGTCAATCCGTTCGCGAGATATGGCAGTTTGAAGGTAAGAAACGCTTGAGAAACTAAAAATTTTCGCAGTTCTGATGCTAGAAACGAGTAACAAGAACGGCGTAGGGGAAAAGTGCGCATACCGTTGTAATCGGGCGAGATTCTACTTTCAGATGCAACAGAAATTTTGCGGATCGGTCAATCCGTTCGCGAGATATGGCAGTTTGAAGGTAAGAAACGCTTGAGAAACTCAAAATTTGCGCAGTTCTGATGCTCGAAACGAATAACTAGGACGGCCCAGGGGAAAAGTGCGCATACCGTTGTAATCGGGCGAGTTTCTACTTTCAGATGCAACAGAAATTTTGCGGATTGATCAATCCGTTCGCGAGATATGGCAGTTTGGATGCAAGAAACTCTTGAGAAACTCGAAATTTTCGCAGTTCTGATGCTCGAAACGAATGACTAGAACGGCCTAGGGGAGAAGTACGCATGCCGTTGTTATCGGGCGAGTGTCTACTTTCACAAGCAACAGAAATTTTGCGGATTGGTCAATCCGTTCGCGAGATATGGCAGTTTGGATGCAAGAAACGCTTGAGAAACTCGAAATTTTCGCAGTTCTGATGCTCGAAACGAATAACTGGAACGGCCTAGGGGAAAAGTGCGCATACCGTTGTAATCGGGCGAGTCTCTACTTTCAGATGCAACAGAAATTTTGCGGATTGGTCAATCCGTTCGCGAGATATGGCAGTTTGGAGGTAAGAAACGCTTGATAAACTCAAAATTTTCGCAGTTCTGATGCTCGAAACGAATAGCTGGAACGGTCTAGGGGAAAACTACACATACCGTTGTAATCCGGCGAGTTTCTACTTTCAGATGCAACAGAAATTTTGCGGATTGGTCTATCCGTTCGCAAGATGCGGCAGTTTGGAAGTAAGAAACGCTTGAGAAACTCAAAATTTTCGCAGTTCTGATGCTCGAAACGAATAACTAGAACGGCCTAGGGGAAAACTACACCTACCGTTGTAATCGGGCGAGTTTCTACTTTCAGATGCAACAGAAATTTTGCGGATTGGTCAATCCGTTCGCGAGATATGGCAGTTTGGAGATAAGAAACGCTTTAGAAACTCAAAATTTTCGCAGTTCTGATGCTCGAAATGAATAACTAGAACGGCCTAGGGGAAAAGTGCGCATACCGTTGTAATCGGGCGAGTTTCTACTTTCAGATGCAACAGAAATTTTGCGGATCGGTCAATCCGTTCGCGAGATATGGCAGTTTGAAGGTAAGAAACGCTTGAGAAACTCAAAATTTGCGTAGTTCTGATGCTTGAAACGAATAACTAGAACGGCCTAGGGGGAAAGTGGGCATACCTTTGTAATCGGGCGAGTTTCTACTTTCAGATGCAACAGAAATTTTGCGGATCGGTCAATCCGTTCGCGAGATATGGCAGTTTGAAGGTAAGAAACGCTTTAGAAACTCAAAATTTTCGCAGTTCTGATGCTCGAAATGAATAACTAGAACGGCCTAGGGGAAAAGTGCGCATACCGTTGTAATCGGGCGAGATTCTACTTTCAGATGCAACAGAAATTTTGCGGATCGGTCAATCCGTTCGCGAGATATGGCAGTTTGAAGGTAAGAAACGCTTGAGAAACTCAAAATTTGCGCAGTTCTGATGCTCGAAACGAATAACTAGGACGGCCCAGGGGAAAAGTGCGCATACCGTTGTAATCGGGCGAGTTTCTACTTTCAGATGCAACAGAAATTTTGCGGATTGATCAATCCGTTCGCGAGATATGGCAGTTTGGATGCAAGAAACTCTTGAGAAACTCGAAATTTTCGCAGTTCTGATGCTAGAAACGAGTAACTAGAACGGCGTAGGGGAAAAGTGCGCATACCGTTGTAATCGGGCGAGATTCTACTTTCAGATGCAACAGAAATTTTGCGGATCGGTCAATCCGTTCGCGAGATATGGCAGTTTGAAGGTAAGAAACGCTTGAGAAACTAAAAATTTTCGCAGTTCTGATGCTAGAAACGAGTAACAAGAACGGCGTAGGGGAAAAGTGCGCATACCGTTGTAATCGGGCGAGATTCTACTTTCAGATGCAACAGAAATTTTGCGGATCGGTCAATCCGTTCGCGAGATATGGCAGTTTGAAGGTAAGAAACGCTTGAGAAACTCAAAATTTGCGCAGTTCTGATGCTCGAAACGAATAACTAGGACGGCCCAGGGGAAAAGTGCGCATACCGTTGTAATCGGGCGAGTTTCTACTTTCAGATGCAACAGAAATTTTGCGGATTGATCAATCCGTTCGCGAGATATGGCAGTTTGGATGCAAGAAACTCTTGAGAAACTCGAAATTTTCGCAGTTCTGATGCTCGAAACGAATGACTAGAACGGCCTAGGGGAGAAGTACGCATGCCGTTGTTATCGGGCGAGTGTCTACTTTCACAAGCAACAGAAATTTTGCGGATTGGTCAATCCGTTCGCGAGATATGGCAGTTTGGATGCAAGAAACGCTTGAGAAACTCGAAATTTTCGCAGTTCTGATGCTCGAAACGAATAACTGGAACGGCCTAGGGGAAAAGTGCGCATACCGTTGTAATCGGGCGAGTCTCTACTTTCAGATGCAACAGAAATTTTGCGGATTGGTCAATCCGTTCGCGAGATATGGCAGTTTGGAGGTAAGAAACGCTTGATAAACTCAAAATTTTCGCAGTTCTGATGCTCGAAACGAATAGCTGGAACGGTCTAGGGGAAAACTACACATACCGTTGTAATCCGGCGAGTTTCTACTTTCAGATGCAACAGAAATTTTGCGGATTGGTCTATCCGTTCGCAAGATGCGGCAGTTTGGAAGTAAGAAACGCTTGAGAAACTCAAAATTTTCGCAGTTCTGATGCTCGAAACGAATAACTAGAACGGCCTAGGGGAAAACTACACCTACCGTTGTAATCGGGCGAGTTTCTACTTTCAGATGCAACAGAAATTTTGCGGATTGGTCAATCCGTTCGCGAGATATGGCAGTTTGGAGATAAGAAACGCTTTAGAAACTCAAAATTTTCGCAGTTCTGATGCTCGAAATGAATAACTAGAACGGCCTAGGGGAAAAGTGCGCATACCGTTGTAATCGGGCGAGTTTCTACTTTCAGATGCAACAGAAATTTTGCGGATCGGTCAATCCGTTCGCGAGATATGGCAGTTTGAAGGTAAGAAACGCTTGAGAAACTCAAAATTTGCGTAGTTCTGATGCTTGAAACGAATAACTAGAACGGCCTAGGGGGAAAGTGGGCATACCTTTGTAATCGGGCGAGTTTCTACTTTCAGATGCAACAGAAATTTTGCGGATCGGTCAATCCGTTCGCGAGATATGGCAGTTTGAAGGTAAGAAACGCTTTAGAAACTCAAAATTTTCGCAGTTCTGATGCTCGAAATGAATAACTAGAACGGCCTAGGGGAAAAGTGCGCATACCGTTGTAATCGGGCGAGATTCTACTTTCAGATGCAACAGAAATTTTGCGGATCGGTCAATCCGTTCGCGAGATATGGCAGTTTGAAGGTAAGAAACGCTTGAGAAACTCAAAATTTGCGCAGTTCTGATGCTCGAAACGAATAACTAGGACGGCCCAGGGGAAAAGTGCGCATACCGTTGTAATCGGGCGAGTTTCTACTTTCAGATGCAACAGAAATTTTGCGGATTGATCAATCCGTTCGCGAGATATGGCAGTTTGGATGCAAGAAACTCTTGAGAAACTCGAAATTTTCGCAGTTCTGATGCTAGAAACGAGTAACTAGAACGGCGTAGGGGAAAAGTGCGCATACCGTTGTAATCGGGCGAGATTCTACTTTCAGATGCAACAGAAATTTTGCGGATCGGTCAATCCGTTCGCGAGATATGGCAGTTTGAAGGTAAGAAACGCTTGAGAAACTAAAAATTTTCGCAGTTCTGATGCTAGAAACGAGTAACAAGAACGGCGTAGGGGAAAAGTGCGCATACCGTTGTAATCGGGCGAGATTCTACTTTCAGATGCAACAGAAATTTTGCGGATCGGTCAATCCGTTCGCGAGATATGGCAGTTTGAAGGTAAGAAACGCTTGAGAAACTCAAAATTTGCGCAGTTCTGATGCTCGAAACGAATAACTAGGACGGCCCAGGGGAAAAGTGCGCATACCGTTGTAATCGGGCGAGTTTCTACTTTCAGATGCAACAGAAATTTTGCGGATTGATCAATCCGTTCGCGAGATATGGCAGTTTGGATGCAAGAAACTCTTGAGAAACTCGAAATTTTCGCAGTTCTGATGCTCGAAACGAATGACTAGAACGGCCTAGGGGAGAAGTACGCATGCCGTTGTTATCGGGCGAGTGTCTACTTTCACAAGCAACAGAAATTTTGCGGATTGGTCAATCCGTTCGCGAGATATGGCAGTTTGGATGCAAGAAACGCTTGAGAAACTCGAAATTTTCGCAGTTCTGATGCTCGAAACGAATAACTGGAACGGCCTAGGGGAAAACTACACATACCGTTGTAATCGGGCGAGTCTCTACTTTCAGATGCAACAGAAATTTTGCGGATTGGTCAATCCGTTCGCGAGATATGGCAGTTTGGAGGTAAGAAACGCTTGATAAACTCAAAATTTTCGCAGTTCTGATGCTCGAAACGAATAGCTGGAACGGTCTAGGGGAAAACTACACATACCGTTGTAATCCGGCGAGTTTCTACTTTCAGATGCAACAGAAATTTTGCGGATTGGTCGATCCGTTCGCAAGATGCGGCAGTTTGGAAGTAAGAAACGCTTGAGAAACTCAAAATTTTCGCAGTTCTGATGCTCGAAACGAATAACTAGAACGGCCTAGGGGAAAACTACACCTACCGTTGTAATCGGGCGAGTTTCTACTTTCAGATGCAACAGAAATTTTGCGGATTGGTCAATCCGTTCGCGAGATATGGCAGTTTGGAGATAAGAAACGCTTTAGAAACTCAAAATTTTCGCAGTTCTGATGCTCGAAATGAATAACTAGAACGGCCTAGGGGAAAAGTGCGCATACCGTTGTAATCGGGCGAGTTTCTACTTTCAGATGCAACAGAAATTTTGCGGATCGGTCAATCCGTTCGCGAGATATGGCAGTTTGAAGGTAAGAAACGCTTGAGAAACTCAAAATTTGCGTAGTTCTGATGCTTGAAACGAATAACTAGAACGGCCTAGGGGGAAAGTGGGCATACCTTTGTAATCGGGCGAGTTTCTACTTTCAGATGCAACAGAAATTTTGCGGATCGGTCAATCCGTTCGCGAGATATGGCAGTTTCGATGCAAGAAACGCTTGAGAAACTCGAAATTTTCGCAGTTCTGATGCTCGAAACGAATAACTGGAACGGCCTAGGGGAAAACTACACATACCGTTGTAATCGGGCGAGTCTCTACTTTCAGATGCAACAGAAATTTTGCGGATTGGTCAATCCGTTCGCGAGATATGGCAGTTTGGAGGTAAGAAACGCTTGAGAAACTCAAAATTTTCGCAGTTCTGATGCTCGAAACGAATGACTAGAACGGCCTAGGGGAGAAGTACGTATACCGTTGTAATCGGGCGAGTGTCTACTTTCAGATGCAACAGAAATTTTGCGGATCGGTCAATCCGTTCGCGAGATATGGCTGTTTGGATGCAAGAAACGCTTGAGAAACTCGAAATTTTCGCAGTTCTGATGCTCGAAACGAATAACTGGTACGGCCTAGGGGAAAACTACACATACCGTTGTAATCGGGCGAGTCTCTACTTTTAGATGCAACAGAAATTTTGCGGATTGGTCAATCCGTTCGCGTGATACGGCAGTTTGGAGGTAAGAAACGCTTGAGAAACTCAAAATTTTCGCAGTTCTGATGCTCGAAACGAATAACTAGAACGGCCTAGGGGAAAAGTGCGCATACCGTTGTAATCGGGCGAGTTTCTACTTTCAGATGCAACAGAAATTTTGCGGATTGATCAATCCGTTCGCGAGATATGGCAGTTTGGATGCAAGAAACTCTTGAGAAACTCGAAATTTTCGCAGTTCTGATGCTCGAAACGAATGACTAGAACGGCCTAGGGGAGAAGTACGCATGCCGTTGTTATCGGGCGAGTGTCTACTTTCACAAGCAACAGAAATTTTGCGGATTGGTCAATCCGTTCGCGAGATATGGCAGTTTGGATGCAAGAAACGCTTGAGAAACTCGAAATTTTCGCAGTTATGATGCTCGAAACGAATAACTGTAACGGCCTAGGGGAAAACTACACATACCGTTGTAATCGGGCGAGTCTCTACTTTCAGATGCAACAGAAATTTTGCGGATTGGTCAATCCGTTCGCGAGATATGGCAGTTTGGAGGTAAGAAACGCTTGATAAACTCAAAATTTTCGCAGTTCTGATGCTCGAAACGAATAGCTGGAACGGTCTAGGGGAAAACTACACATACCGTTGTAATCCGGCGAGTTTCTACTTTCAGATGCAACAGAAATTTTGCGGATTGGTCGATCCGTTCGCAAGATGCGGCAGTTTGGAAGTAAGAAACGCTTGAGAAACTCAAAATTTTCGCAGTTCTGATGCTCGAAACGAATAACTAGAACGGCCTAGGGGAAAACTACACCTACCGTTGTAATCGGGCGAGTTTCTACTTTCAGATGCAACAGAAATTTTGCGGATTGGTCAATCCGTTCGCGAGATATGGCAGTTTGGAGATAAGAAACGCTTTAGAAACTCAAAATTTTCGCAGTTCTGATGCTCGAAATGAATAACTAGAACGGCCTAGGGGAAAAGTGCGCATACCGTTGTAATCGGGCGAGTTTCTACTTTCAGATGCAACAGAAATTTTGCGGATCGGTCAATCCGTTCGCGAGATATGGCAGTTTGAAGGTTAGAAACGCTTGAGAAACTCAAAATTTGCGTAGTTCTGATGCTTGAAACGAATAACTAGAACGGCCTAGGGGGAAAGTGGGCATACCTTTGTAATCGGGCGAGTTTCTACTTTCAGATGCAACAGAAATTTTGCGGATCGGTCAATCCGTTCGCGAGATATGGCAGTTTCGATGCAAGAAACGCTTGAGAAACTCGAAATTTTCGCAGTTCTGATGCTCGAAACGAATAACTGGAACGGCCTAGGGGAAAACTACACATACCGTTGTAATCGGGCGAGTCTCTACTTTCAGATGCAACAGAAATTTTGCGGATTGGTCAATCCGTTCGCGAGATATGGCAGTTTGGAGGTAAGAAACGCTTGAGAAACTCAAAATTTTCGCAGTTCTGATGCTCGAAACGAATGACTAGAACGGTCTAGGGGAGAAGTACGTATACCGTTGTAATCGGGCGAGTGTCTACTTTCAGATGCAACAGAAATTTTGCGGATCGGTCAATCCGTTCGCGAGATATGGCTGTTTGGATGCAAGAAACGCTTGAGAAACTCGAAATTTTCGCAGTTCTGATGCTCGAAACGAATAACTGGTACGGCCTAGGGGAAAACTACACATACCGTTGTAATCGGGCGAGTCTCTACTTTTAGATGCAACAGAAATTTTGCGGATTGGTCAATCCGTTCGCGTGATACGGCAGTTTGGAGGTAAGAAACGCTTGAGAAACTCAAAATTTTCGCAGTTCTGATGCTAGAAACGAGTAACTAGAACGGCCTAGGGGAGAAGTACGCATATCGTTGTAATCGGGCGAGTCTCTACTTTCAGATGCAACAGAAATTTTGCGGATTGGTCAATCCGTTCGCGAGATATGGCAGTTTGGAGGTAAGAAACGCTTGAGAAACTCAAAATTTTCGCAGTTCTGATGCTCGAAACGAATAGCTGGAACGGCCTAGGGGAAAACTACACATACCGTTGTAATCGGGCGAGTTTCTTCTTTCAGATGCAACAGAAATTTTGCGGATTGGTCAATCCGTTCGCGTGATACGGCAGTTTGGAGGTAAGAAACGCTTGAGAAACTCAAAATTTTCGCAGTTCTGATGCTCGAAACGAATAACTAGAACCGCCTAGGAGAAAGGTGCGCATACCGTTGTAATCGGGCGAGTTTCTACTTTCAGAAGCAACAGAAATTTTGCGGATTGGTCAATCCGTTCGCGAGATATGGCAGTTTGGAGGTAAGAAACGCTTGAGAAACTCAAAATTTTCGCAGTTCTGATGCTCGAAATGAATAACTAGAACGGCCTAGGGGAGAAGTACGCATACCGTTGTAATCGGGCGAGTTTCTACTTTCAGATGCAACAGAAATTTTGCGGATTGATCAATCCGTTCGCGAGATATGGCAGTTTGGAAATAAGAAACGCTTGAGAAACTCAAAATTTTCGCAGTTCTGATGCTAGAAACGAGTAACTAGAACGGCGTAGGGGAAAAGTGCGCATACCGTTGTAATCGGGCGAGATTCTACTTTCAGATGCAACAGAAATTTTGCGGATCGGTCAATCCGTTCGCGAGATATGGCAGTTTGAAGGTAAGAAACGCTTGAGAAACTCAAAATTTGCGCAGTTCTGATGCTTGAAACGAATAACTAGAACGGCCTAGGGGAAAACTACACATACCGTTGTAATCGGGCGAGTTTCTACTTTCAGATGCAACAGAAATTTTGCGGATTGGTCAATCCGTTAGCGAGATATGGCAGTTTGGAGGTAAGAAACGCTTGAGAAACTCAAAATTTTCGCATTTCTGATGCTAGAAACAAGTAACTAGAACGGCCTAGGGGAAAAGTACGCATACCGTTGTAATCGGGCGAGTTTCTACTTTCACAAGCAACAGAAATTTTGCGGATTGGTCAATCCGTTCGCGAGATACGGCAGTTTGGAGATAAGAAACGCTTTAGAAACTCAAAATTTTCGCAGTTCTGATGCTCGAAACGAATAACTGGAACGGCCTAGGGGAAAACTACACAAACCGTTGTAATCGGGCGAGTCTCTACTTTCAGATGCAACAGAAATTTTGCGGATTGATCAATCCGTTCGCGAGATATGGCAGTTTGGATGTAAGAAACGCTAGAGAAACTCGCAATTTTCGCAGTTCTGATGCACGAAACGAATAACTAGAACCGCCTAGGGGAAAAGTGCGCATACCGTTGTAATCGGGCGAGTTTCTACTTTCAGAAGCAACAGAAATTTTGCGGATTGGTCAATCCGTTCGCGAGATACGGCAGTTTGGAGATAAGAAACGCTTTAGAAACTCAAAATTTTCGCAGTTCTGATGCTCGAAACGAATAACTAGAACGGCCTAGGGGAAAACTACACATACCGTTGTAATCGGGCGAGTTTCTACTTTCAGATGCAACAGAAATTTTGCGGATTGATCAATCCGTTCGCGAGATATGGCAGTTTGGAAATAAGAAACGCTTGAGAAACTCAAAATTTTCGCAGTTCCGATGCTAGAAACGAGTAACTAGAACGGCGTAGGGGAAAAGTGCGCATACCGTTGTACTCGGGCGAGATTCTACTTTCAGATGCAACAGAAATTTTGCGGATCGGTTAATCCGTTCGCGAGATATGGCAGTTTGAAGGTAAGACACGCTTGAGAAACTCAAAATTTGCGCAGTTCTGATGCTTGAAACGAATAACTAGAACGGCCTAGGGGAAAACTACACATACCGTTGTAATCGGGCGAGTTTCTACTTTCAGATGCAACAGAAATTTTGCGGATTGGTCAATCCGTTAGCGAGATATGGCAGTTTGGAGGTAAGAAACGCTTGAGAAACTCAAAATTTTCGCAGTTCTGATGCTAGAAACGAGTAACTAGAACGGCCTAGGGGAAAAGTACGCATACCGTTGTAATCGGGCGAGTTTCTACTTTCACAAGCAACAGAAATTTTGCGGATTGGTCAATCCGTTCGCGAGATACGGCAGTTTGGAGATAAGAAACGCTTTAGAAACTCAAAATTTTCGCAGTTCTGATGCTCGAAACGAATAACTAGAACGGCCTAGGGGAAAACTACACATACCGTTGTAATCGGGCGAGTATCTACTTTCAGATGCAACAGAAATTTTGCGGATTGTTCAATCCGTTAGCGAGATATGGCAGTTTGGATGTAAGAAACGCTTGAGCAACTCAAAATTTTCGCAGTTCTGATGCTCGAAACGAATAACTAGAACGGCCTAGGGGAAAAGTGCGCATACCGTTGTAATCGGGCGAGTTTCTACTTTCAGATGCAACAGAAATTTTGCGGATTGATCAATCCGTTCGCGAGATATGGCAGTTTGGAAATAAGAAACGCTTGAGAAACTCAAAATTTTCGCAGTTCTGATGCTAGAAACGAGTAACTAGAACGGCGTAGGGGAAAAGTGCGCATACCTTTGTAATCGGGCGAGATTCTACTTTCAGATGCAACAGAAATTTTGCGGATCGGTCAATCCGTTCGCGATATATGGCAGTTTGAAGGTAAGAAACGCTTGAGAAACTCAAAATTTTCGCAGTTCTGATGCTCGAAACGAATAGCTGGAACGGCCTAGGGGAAAGTGGGCATACCGTTGTAATCGGGCGAGTTTCTACTTTCAGATGCAACAGAAATTTTGCGGATCGGTCAATCCGTTCGCGAGATATGGCAGTTTGGATGCAAGAAACGCTTGAGAAACTCGAAATTTTCCAAGTCCTGATGCTCGAAACGAATAACTGGAACGGCCTAGGGGAAAACTACACAAACCGTTGCAATCGGGCGAGTCTCTACTTTCAGATGCAACAGAAATTTTGCGGATTGGTCAATCCGTTCGCGAGATATGGCAGTTTGGAGGTAAGAAACGCTTGAGAAACTCAAAATTTTCGCAGTTCTGATGCTCGAAACGAATAGCTGGAACGGCCTAGGGGAAAACTACACATACCGTTGTAATCGGGCGAGTTTCTACTTTCAGGTGCAACAGAAATTTTGCGGATTGGTCGATCCGTTCGCAAGATGCGGCAGTTTGGAAGTAAGAAACGCTTGAGGAACTCAAAATTTTCGCAGTTCTGATGCTCGAAACGAATAACTAGAACGGCTTAGGGGAAAACTACACCGACCGTTGTAATCGGGCGAGTTTCTACTTTCAGATGCAACAGAAATTTTGCGGATTGGCCAATCCGTTCGCGAGATATGGCAGTTTGGAGGTAAGAAACGCTTGACAAACTCAAAATTTTCGCAGTTCTGATGCTCGAAACGAATAACTAGAACCGCCTAGGGGAAAAGTGCGCATACCGTTGTAATCGGGCGAGTTTCTACTTTCAGATGCAACAGAAGTTTTGCGGATTGATCAATCCGTTCGCGAGATATGGCAATTTGGAGATAAGAAACGCTTGAGAAACTCAAAATTTTCGCATTTCTGATGCTCGAAACGAATGACGAGAACGGCCTAGGGGAGAAGCACGCATATCGTTGTAATCGGGCGAGTCTTTACTTTCAGATGCAACAGAAATTTTGCGGATTGGTCAATCCGTTCGCGAGATATGGCAGTTTGGAGGTAAGAAACGCTTGAGAAACTCAAAATTTTCGCAGTTCTGATGCTCGAAACGAATAGCTGGAACGGCCTAGGGGAAAACTACACATACCGTTGTAATCGGGCGAGTTTCTTCTTTCAGATGCAACAGAAATTTTGCGGATTGGTCAATCCGTTCGCGTGATACGGCAGTTTGGAGGTAAGAAACGCTTGAGAAACTCAAAATTTTCGCAGTTCTGATGCTAGAAACGAGTAACTAGAACGGCGTAGGGGAAAAGTGCGCATACCGTTGTAATCGGGCGAGTTTCTACTTTCAGAAGCAACAGAAATTTTGCGGATTGGTCAATCCGTTCGCGAGATATGGCAGTTTGGAAGTAAGAAACGCTTGAGAAACTCAAAACTTTCGCAGTTCTGATGCTAGAAACGAGTAACTAGAACGGCGTAGGGGAAAAGTGAGCATACCGTTGTAATCGGGCGAGATTCTACTTTCAGATGCAACAGAAATTTTGCGGATCGGTTAATCCGTTCGCGAGATATGGCAGTTTGAAGGTAAGACACGCTTGAGAAACTCAAAATTTGCGCAGTTCTGATGCTTGAAACGAATAACTAGAACGGCCTAGGGGAAAACTACACATACCGTTGTAATCGGGCGAGTTTCTACTTTCAGATGCAACAGAAATTTTGCGGATTGGTCAATCCGTTAGCGAGATATGGCAGTTTGGAGGTAAGAAACGCTTGAGAAACTCAAAATTTTCGCAGTTCTGATGCTAGAAACGAGTAACTAGAACGGCCTAGGGGAAAAGTACGCATACCGTTGTAATCGGGCGAGTTTCTACTTTCACAAGCAACAGAAATTTTGCGGATTGGTCAATCCGTTCGCGAGATACGGCAGTTTGGAGATAAGAAACGCTTTAGAAACTGAAAATTTTCGCAGTTCTGATGCTCGAAACGAATAACTAGAACGGCCCAGGGGAAAAGTGCGCATACCGTTGTAATCGGACGAGTTTCTACTTTCAAATGCAACAGAAATTTTGCGGATTGGTCAATCCGTTCGCGAGATATGGCCGTTTGGATGTAAGAAACGCTTGAGCAACTCAAAATTTTCGCAGTTCTGATGCTCGAAACGAATAACTAGAACGGCCTAGGGGAAAAGTGCGCATACCGTTGTAATCGGGCGAGTTTCTACTTTCAGAAGCAACAGAAATTTTGCGGATTGGTCAATCCGTTCGCGAGATATGGCAGTTTGGAGGTAAGAAACGCTTGAGAAACTCAAAATTTTCGCAGTTCTGATGCTCGAAATGAATAACTAGAACGGCCTAGGGGAGAAGTACGCATACCGTTGTAATCGGGCGAGTTTCTACTTTCAGATGCAACAGAAATTTTGCGGATTGATCAATCCGTTCGCGAGATATGGCAGTTTGGAAATAAGAAACGCTTGAGAAACTCAAAATTTTCGCAGTTCTGATGCTAGAAACGAGTAACTAGAACGGCGTAGGGGAAAAGTGCGCATACCTTTGTAATCGGGCGAGATTCTACTTTCAGATGCAACAGAAATTTTGCGGATCGGTCAATCCGTTCGCGATATATGGCAGTTTGAAGGTAAGAAACGCTTGAGAAACTCAAAATTTGCGCAGTTCTGATGCTTGAAACGAATAACTAGAACGGCCTAGGGGAAAACTACACATACCGTTGTAATCGGGCGAGTTTCTACTTTCAGATGCAACAGAAATTTTGCGGATTGGTCAATCCGTTAGCGAGATATGGCAGTTTGGAGGTAAGAAACGCTTGAGAAACTCAAAATTTTCGCAGTTCTGATGCTAGAAACGAGTAACTAGAACGGCCTAGGGGAAAAGTACGCATACCGTTGTAATCGGGCGAGTTTCTACTTTCACAAGCAACAGAAATTTTGCGGATTGGTCAATCCGTTCGCGAGATACGGCAGTTTGGAGATAAGAAACGCTTTAGAAACTGAAAATTTTCGCAGTTCTGATGCTCGAAACGAATAACTAGAACGGCCCAGGGGAAAAGTGCGCATGCCGTTGTAATCGGACGAGTTTCTACTTTCAAATGCAACAGAAATTTTGCGGATTGGTCAATCCGTTCGCGAGATATGGCCGTTTGGATGTAAGAAACGCTTGAGCAACTCAAAATTTTCGCAGTTCTGATGCTCGAAACGAATAACTAGAACGGCCTAGGGGAAAAGTGCGCATACCGTTGTAATCGGGCGAGTTTCTACTTTCAGAAGCAACAGAAATTTTGCGGATTGGTCAATCCGTTCGCGAGATATAGCAGTTTGGAGGTAAGAAACGCTTGAGAAACTCAAAATTTTCGCAGTTCTGATGCTCGAAATGAATAACTAGAACGGCCTAGGGGAGAAGTACGCATACCGTTGTAATCGGGCGAGTTTCTACTTTCAGATGCAACAGAAATTTTGCGGATTGATCAATCCGTTCGCGAGATATGGCAGTTTGGAAATAAGAAACGCTTGAGAAACTCAAAATTTTCGCAGTTCTGATGCTAGAAACGAGTAACTAGAACGGCGTAGGGGAAAAGTGCGCATACCTTTGTAATCGGGCGAGATTCTACTTTCAGATGCAACAGAAATTTTGCGGATCGGTCAATCCGTTCGCGATATATGGCAGTTTGAAGGTAAGAAACGCTTGAGAAACTCAAAATTTGCCCAGTTCTGATGCTCGAAACGAATGACTAGAACGGCCTAGGGGAGAAGTACGCATACCGTTGTAATCGGGCGAGTTTCTACTTTCAGATGCAACAGAAATTTTGCGGATTGGTCAATCCGTTAGCGAGATATGGCAGTTTGGAGGTAAGAAACGCTTGAGAAACTCAAAATTTTCGCAGTTCTGATGCTAGAAACGAGTAACTAGAACGGCCTAGGGGAAAAGTACGCATACCGTTGTAATCGGGCGAGTTTCTACTTTCACAAGCAACAGAAATTTTGCGGATTGGTCAATCCGTTCGCGAGATACGGCAGTTTGGAGATAAGAAACGCTTTAGAAACTCAAAATTTTCGCAGTTCTGATGCTCGAAACGAATAACTAGAACGGCCTAGGGGAAAACTACACATACCGTTGTAATCGGGCGAGTTTCTACTTTCAGATGCAACAGAAATTTTGGGGATTGATCAATCCGTTCGCGAGATATGGCAGTTTGGAAATAAGAAACGCTTGAGAAACTCAAAATTTTCGCAGTTCTGATGCTAGAAACGAGTAACTAGAACGGCGTAGGGGAAAAGTGCGCATACCTTTGTAATCGGGCGAGATTCTACTTTCAGATGCAACAGAAATTTTGCGGATCGGTCAATCCGTTCGCGATATATGGCAGTTTGAAGGTAAGAAACGCTTGAGAAACTCAAAATTTTCGCAGTTCTGATGCTCGAAACGAATAGCTGGAACGGCCTAGGGGAAAGTGGGCATACCGTTGTAATCGGGCGAGTTTCTACTTTCAGATGCAACAGAAATTTTGCGGATCGGTCAATCCGTTCGCGAGATATGGCAGTTTGGATGCAAGAAACGCTTGAGAAACTCGAAATTTTCCCAGTCCTGATGCTCGAAACGAATAACTGGAACGGCCTAGGGGAAAACTACACAAACCGTTGTAATCGGGCGAGTCTCTACATTCAGATGCAACAGAAATTTTGCGGATTGATCAATCCGTTCGCGAGATATGGCAGTTTGGATGTAAGAAACGCTAGAGAAACTCGCAATTTTCGCAGTTCTGATGCTCGAAACGAATAACTGGAACGGCCTAGGGGAAAACTACACAAACCATTGCAATCGGGCGAGTCTCTACTTTCAGATGCACCAGAAATTTTGCGGATTGGTCAATCCGTTCGCGAGATATGGCAGTTTGGAGGTAAGAAACGCTTGAGAAACTCAAAATTTTCGCAGTTCTGATGCTAGAAACGAGTAACTAGAACGGCGTAGGGGAAAAGTGCGCATACCGTTGTAATCGGGCGAGATTCTACTTTTAGATGCAACAGAAATTTTGCGGATCGGTTAATCCGTTCGCGAGATATGGCAGTTTGAAGGTAAGACACGCTTGAGAAACTCAAAATTTGCGCAGTTCTGATGCTTGAAACGAATAACTAGAACGGCCTAGGGGAAAACTACACATACCGTTGTAATCGGGCGAGTTTCTACTTTCAGATGCAACAGAAATTTTGCGGATTGGTCAATCCGTTAGCGAGATATGGCAGTTTGGAGGTAAGAAACGCTTGAGAAACTCAAAATTTTCGCAGTTCTGATGCTAGAAACGAGTAACTAGAACGGCCTAGGGGAAAAGTACGCATACCGTTGTAATCGGGCGAGTTTCTACTTTCAGATGCAACAGAAATTTTGCGGATTGATCAATCCGTTCGCGAGATATGGCAGTTTGGAAATAAGAAACGCTTGAGAAACTCAAAATTTTCGCAGTTCTGATCCTAGAAACGGGTAACCAGAACGGCGTAGGGGAAAAGTGCGCATACCGTTGTAATCGGGCGAGATTCTACTTTCAGATGCAACAGAAATTTTGCGGATCGGTCAATCCGTTCGCGAGATATGGCAGTTTGAAGGTAAGAAACGCTTGAGAAACTCAAAATTTTCGCAGTTCTGATGCTCGAAACGAATAGCTGGAACGGCCTAGGGGAAAGTGGGCATACCGTTGTAATCGGGCGAGTTTCTACTTTCAGATGCAACAGAAATTTTGCGGATCGGTCAATCCGTTCGCGAGATATGGCAGTTTGGATGCAAGAAACGCTTGAGAAACTCGAAATTTTCCCAGTCCTGATGCTCGAAACGAATAACTGGAACGGCCTAGGGGAAAACTACACAAACCGTTGTAATCGGGCGAGTCTCTACATTCAGATGCAACAGAAATTTTGCGGATTGATCAATCCGTTCGCGAGATATGGCAGTTTGGAAATAAGAAACGCTTGAGAAACTCAAAATTTTCGCAGTTCTGATGCTAGAAACGAGTAACTAGAACGGCGTAGGGGAAAAGTGCGCATACCTTTGTAATCGGGCGAGATTCTACTTTCAGATGCAACAGAAATTTTGCGGATCGGTCAATCCGTTCGCGATATATGGCAGTTTGAAGGTAAGAAACGCTTGAGAAACTCAAAATTTGCCCAGTTCTGATGCTCGAAACGAATGACTAGAACGGCCTAGGGGAGAAGTACGCATACCGTTGTAATCGGACGAGTTTCTACTTTCAGATGCAACAGAAATTTTGCGGATTGGTCAATCCGTTAGCGAGATATGGCAGTTTGGAGGTAAGAAACGCTTGAGAAACTCAAAATTTTCGCAGTTCTGATGCTAGAAACGAGTAACTAGAACGGCCTAGGGGAAAAGTACGCATACCGTTGTAATCGGGCGAGTTTCTACTTTCACAAGCAACAGAAATTTTGCGGATTGGTCAATCCGTTCGCGAGATACGGCAGTTTGGAGATAAGAAACGCTTTAGAAACTCAAAATTTTCGCAGTTCTGATGCTCGAAACGAATAACTAGAACGGCCTAGGGGAAAACTACACATACCGTTGTAATCGGGCGAGTATCTACTTTCAGATGCAACAGAAATTTTGCGGATTGTTCAATCCGTTAGCGAGATATGGCAGTTTGAAGGTAAGACACGCTTGAGAAACTCAAAATTTGCGCAGTTCTGATGCTTGAAACGAATAACTAGAACGGCCTAGGGGAAAACTACACATACCGTTGTAATCGGGCGAGTTTCTACTTTCAGATGCAACAGAAATTTTGCGGATTGGTCAATCCGTTAGCGAGATATGGCAGTTTGGAGGTAAGAAACGCTTGAGAAACTCAAAATTTTCGCAGTTCTGATGCTAGAAACGAGTAACTAGAACGGCCTAGGGGAAAAGTACGCATACCGTTGTAATCGGGCGAGTTTCTACTTTCAGATGCAACAGAAATTTTGCGGATTGATCAATCCGTTCGCGAGATATGGCAGTTTGGAAATAAGAAACGCTTGAGAAACTCAAAATTTTCGCAGTTCTGATCCTAGAAACGGGTAACCAGAACGGCGTAGGGGAAAAGTGCGCATACCGTTGTAATCGGGCGAGATTCTACTTTCAGATGCAACAGAAATTTTGCGGATCGGTCAATCCGTTCGCGAGATATGGCAGTTTGAAGGTAAGAAACGCTTGAGAAACTCAAAATTTTCGCAGTTCTGATGCTCGAAACGAATAGCTGGAACGGCCTAGGGGAAAGTGGGCATACCGTTGTAATCGGGCGAGTTTCTACTTTCAGATGCAACAGAAATTTTGCGGATCGGTCAATCCGTTCGCGAGATATGGCAGTTTGGATGCAAGAAACGCTTGAGAAACTCGAAATTTTCCCAGTCCTGATGCTCGAAACGAATAACTGGAACGGCCTAGGGGAAAACTACACAAACCGTTGTAATCGGGCGAGTCTCTACATTCAGATGCAACAGAAATTTTGCGGATTGATCAATCCGTTCGCGAGATATGGCAGTTTGGAAATAAGAAACGCTTGAGAAACTCAAAATTTTCGCAGTTCTGATGCTAGAAACGAGTAACTAGAACGGCGTAGGGGAAAAGTGCGCATACCTTTGTAATCGGGCGAGATTCTACTTTCAGATGCAACAGAAATTTTGCGGATCGGTCAATCCGTTCGCGATATATGGCAGTTTGAAGGTAAGAAACGCTTGAGAAACTCAAAATTTGCCCAGTTCTGATGCTCGAAACGAATGACTAGAACGGCCTAGGGGAGAAGTACGCATACCGTTGTAATCGGACGAGTTTCTACTTTCAGATGCAACAGAAATTTTGCGGATTGGTCAATCCGTTAGCGAGATATGGCAGTTTGGAGGTAAGAAACGCTTGAGAAACTCAAAATTTTCGCAGTTCTGATGCTAGAAACGAGTAACTAGAACGGCCTAGGGGAAAAGTACGCATACCGTTGTAATCGGGCGAGTTTCTACTTTCACAAGCAACAGAAATTTTGCGGATTGGTCAATCCGTTCGCGAGATACGGCAGTTTGGAGATAAGAAACGCTTTAGAAACTCAAAATTTTCGCAGTTCTGATGCTCGAAACGAATAACTAGAACGGCCTAGGGGAAAACTACACATACCGTTGTAATCGGGCGAGTATCTACTTTCAGATGCAACAGAAATTTTGCGGATTGTTCAATCCGTTAGCGAGATATGGCAGTTTGGATGTAAGAAACGCTTGAGCAACTCAAAATTTTCGCAGTTCTGATGCTCGAAACGAATAACTAGAACGGCCTAGGGGAAAAGTGCGCATACCGTTGTAATCGGGCGAGTTTCTACTTTCAGAAGAAACAGAAATTTTGCGGATCGGTCAATCCGTTCGCGAGATATGGCAGTTTGGATGCAAGAAACGCTTGAGAAACTCGAAATTTTCCCAGTCCTGATGCTCGAAACGAATAACTGGAACGGCCTAGGGGAAAACTACACAAACCGTTGTAATCGGGCGAGTCTCTACTTTCAGATGCAACAGAAATTTTGCGGATTGATCAATCCGTTCGCGAGATATGGCAGTTTGGATGTAAGAAACGCTAGAGAAACTCGCAATTTTCGCAGTTCTGATGCTCGAAACGAATAGCTGGAACGGCCTAGGGGAAAACTACTCATACCGTTGTAATCGGGCGAGTTTCTACTTTCAGGTGCAACAGAAATTTTGCGGATTGGTCGATCCGTTCGCGAGATATGGCAGTTTGGAGGTAAGAAACGCTTGAGAAACTCAAAATTTTCGCAGTTCTGATGCTCGAAACGAATAGCTGGAACGGCCTAGGGGAAAACTACTCATACCGTTGTAATCGGGCGAGTTTCTACTTTCAGGTGCAACAGAAATTTTGCGGATTGGTCGATCCGTTCGCAAGATGCGGCAGTTTGGAAGTAAGAAACGCTTGAGAAACTCAAAATTTTCGCAGTTCTGATGCTCGAAACGAATAACTAGAACGGCTTAGGGGAAAACTACACCTACCGTTGTAATCGGGCGAGTTTCTACTTTCAGATGCAACAGAAATTTTGCGGATTGATCAATCCGTTCGCGAGATATGGCAATTTGGAGATAAGAAACGCTTGAGAAACTCAAAATTTTCGCATTTCTGATGCTCGAAACGAATGACGAGAACGGCCTAGGGGAGAAGTACACGTACCGTTGTAATCGGGCGAGTGTTTACTTTCAGATGCAACAGAAATTTTGCGGGTCGGTCAATCCGTTCGCGAGATATGGCAGTTTGGAGATAAGAAACGCTTGAGAAACTACAATTTTCGCAGTTCTGATGCTCGAAACGAATAACTAGAACGGCCCAGGGGAAAAGTGCGCATACCTTTGTAATCGGGCGAGTTTCTACTTTCAGATGCAACAGAAATTTTGCGGATCGGTCAATCCGTTCGCGATATATGGCAGTTTGAAGGTAAGAAACGCTTGAGAAACTCAAAATTTGCCCAGTTCTGATGCTCGAAACGAATAACTAGAACGGCCTAGGGTAAAACTACACATACCGTTGTAATCGGGCGAGTTTCTACTTTCAGATGCAACAGAAATTTTGCGGATTGATCAATCCGTTCGCGAGATATGGCAGTTTGGAAATAAGAAACGCTTGAGAAACTCAAAATTTTCGCAGTTCTGATGCTAGAAACGAGTAACTAGAACGGCGTAGGGGAAAAGTGCGCATACCTTTGTAATCGGGCGAGATTCTACTTTCAGATGCAACAGAAATTTTGCGGATCGGTCAATCCGTTCGCGATATATGGCAGTATGGAGGTAAGAAACGCTTGAGAAACTCAAAATTTTCGCAGTCCTGATGCTCGAAACGAATAGCTGGAACGGCCTAGGGGAAAACTACTCATACCGTTGTAATCGGGCGAGTTTCTACTTTCAGGTGCAACAGAAATTTTGGGGATTGATCGTTCCGTTCGCGAGATATGGCAGTTTGGAGATAAGAAACTCTTTAGAAACTCAAAATTTTCGCAGTTCCGATGCTCGAAGCGAATAACTGGAACGGCCTAGGGGAAAACTAAACATACCGTTGTAATCGGGCGAGTTTCTACTTTCAGATGCAGCAGAAATTTTGCGGATTGGTCAATCCGTCCGCGAGATGTGGCAGTTTGGAGGTAAGAAACGCTTGAGAAACTCAAAATTTTCGCAGTTCTGATGCTAGAAACGAGAAACTAGAACGGCGTAGGGGAAAAGTGCGCATACCTTTGTAATCGGGCGAGTTTCTACTTTCAAATGCAACAGAAATTTTGTGGATTGGTCAATCCGTTCGCGAGATATGGCCGTTTGGATGTAAGAAACGCTTGAGCAACTCAAAATTTTCGCAGTACTGATGCTCGAAACGAATAACTAGAACGGCCTAGCGGAAAAGTGCGCATACCGTTGTAATCGGGCGAGTTTCTACTTTCAGAAGCAACAGAAATTTTGCGGATTGGTCAATCCGTTCGCGAGATATGGCAGTTTGGAGGTAAGAAACGCTTGAGAAACTCAAAATTTTCGCAGTTCTGATGCTCGAAATGAATAACTAGAACGGCCTAGGGGAGAAGTACTCATACCGTTGTAATCGGGCGAGTTTCCACTTTCAGATGCAACAGAAATTTTGCGGATTGATCAATCCGTTCGCGAGATATGGCAGTTTGGAAATAAGAAACGCTTGAGAAACTCAAAATTTTCGCAGTTCTGATGCTAGAAACGAGTAACTAGAACGGCGTAGGGGAAAAGTGCGCATACCTTTGTAATCGGGCGAGATTCTACTTTCAGATGCAACAGAAATTTTGCGGATCGGTCAATCCGTTCGCGATATATGGCAGTTTGAAGGTAAGAAACGCTTGAGAAACTCAAAATTTGCCCAGTTCTGATGCTCGAAACGAATGACTAGAACGGCCTAGGGGAGAAGTACGCATACCGTTGTAATCGGGCGAGTTTCTACTTTCAGAAGCAACAGAAATTTTGCGGAGTGGTCAATCCGTTCGCGAGATATGGCAGTTTGGAGGTAAGAAACGCTTGAGAAACTCAAAATTTTCGCAGTTCTGATGCTCGAAATGAATAACTAGAACGGCCTAGGGGAAAAGTGCGCATACCGTTGTAATCGGGCGAGTTTCTACTTTCAGATGCAACAGAAATTTTGCGGATTGATCGATCCGTTCGCGAGATATGGCATTTTGGAAATAAGAAACGCTTGAGAAACTAAAAATTTTCGCAGTTCTGATGCTAGAAACGAGTAACTAGAACGGCGTAGGGGAAAAGTGCGCATACCGTTGTAATCGGGCGAGATTCTACTTTCAGATGCAACAGAAATTTTGCGGATCGGTCAATCCGTTCGCGAGATATGGCAGTTTGAAGGTAAGAAACGCTTGAGAAACTAAAAATTTTCGCAGTTCTGATGCTAGAAACGAGTAACAAGAACGGCGTAGGGGAAAAGTGCGCATACCGTTGTAATCGGGCGAGATTCTACTTTCAGATGCAACAGAAATTTTGCGGATCGGTCAATCCGTTCGCGAGATATGGCAGTTTGAAGGTAAGAAACGCTTGAGAAACTCAAAATTTGCGCAGTTCTGATGCTCGAAACGAATAACTAGGACGGCCCAGGGGAAAAGTGCGCATACCGTTGTAATCGGGCGAGTTTCTACTTTCAGATGCAACAGAAATTTTGCGGATTGATCAATCCGTTCGCGAGATATGGCAGTTTGGATGCAAGAAACTCTTGAGAAACTCGAAATTTTCGCAGTTCTGATGCTCGAAACGAATGACTAGAACGGCCTAGGGGAGAAGTACGCATGCCGTTGTTATCGGGCGAGTGTCTACTTTCACAAGCAACAGAAATTTTGCGGATTTGTCAATCCGTTCGCGAGATATGGCAGTTTGGATGCAAGAAACGCTTGAGAAACTCGAAATTTTCGCAGTTCTGATGCTCGAAACGAATAACTGGAACGGCCTAGGGGAAAACTACACATACCGTTGTAATCGGGCGAGTCTCTACTTTCAGATGCAACAGAAATTTTGCGGATTGGTCAATCCGTTCGCGAGATATGGCAGTTTGGAGGTAAGAAACGCTTGATAAACTCAAAATTTTCGCAGTTCTGATGCTCGAAACGAATAGCTGGAACGGTCTAGGGAAAAACTACACATACCGTTGTAATCCGGCGAGTTTCTACTTTCAGATGCAACAGAAATTTTGCGGATTGGTCGATCCGTTCGCAAGATGCGGCAGTTTGGAAGTAAGAAACGCTTGAGAAACTCAAAATTTTCGCAGTTCTGATGCTCGAAACGAATAACTAGAACGGCCTAGGGGAAAACTACACCTACCGTTGTAATCGGGCGAGTTTCTACTTTCAGATGCAACAGAAATTTTGCGGATTGGTCAATCCGTTCGCGAGATATGGCAGTTTGGAGATAAGAAACGCTTTAGAAACTCAAAATTTTCGCAGTTCTGATGCTCGAAATGAATAACTAGAACGGCCTAGGGGAAAAGTGCGCATACCGTTGTAATCGGGCGAGTTTCTACTTTCAGATGCAACAGAAATTTTGCGGATCGGTCAATCCGTTCGCGAGATATGGCAGTTTGAAGGTAAGAAACGCTTGAGAAACTCAAAATTTGCGTAGTTCTGATGCTTGAAACGAATAACTAGAACGGCCTAGGGGGAAAGTGGGCATACCTTTGTAATCGGGCGAGTTTCTACTTTCAGATGCAACAGAAATTTTGCGGATCGGTCAATCCGTTCGCGAGATATGGCAGTTTCGATGCAAGAAACGCTTGAGAAACTCGAAATTTTCGCAGTTCTGATGCTCGAAACGAATAACTGGAACGGCCTAGGGGAAAACTACACATACCGTTGTAATCGGGCGAGTCTCTACTTTCAGATGCAACAGAAATTTTGCGGATTGGTCAATCCGTTCGCGAGATATGGCAGTTTGGAGGTAAGAAACGCTTGAGAAACTCAAAATTTTCGCAGTTCTGATGCTCGAAACGAATGACTAGAACGGCCTAGGGGAGAAGTACGTATACCGTTGTAATCGGGCGAGTGTCTACTTTCAGATGCAACAGAAATTTTGCGGATCGGTCAATCCGTTCGCGAGATATGGCTGTTTGGATGCAAGAAACGCTTGAGAAACTCGAAATTTTCGCAGTTCTGATGCTCGAAACGAATAACTGGTACGGCCTAGGGGAAAACTACACATACCGTTGTAATCGGGCGAGTCTCTACTTTTAGATGCAACAGAAATTTTGCGGATTGGTCAATCCGTTCGCGTGATACGGCAGTTTGGAGGTAAGAAACGCTTGAGAAACTCAAAATTTTCGCAGTTCTGATGCTCGAAACGAATAACTAGAACGGCCTAGGGGAAAAGTGCGCATACCGTTGTAATCGGGCGAGTTTCTACTTTCAGATGCAACAGAAATTTTGCGGATTGATCAATCCGTTCGCGAGATATGGCAGTTTGGATGCAAGAAACTCTTGAGAAACTCGAAATTTTCGCAGTTCTGATGCTCGAAACGAATGACTAGAACGGCCTAGGGGAGAAGTACGCATGCCGTTGTTATCGGGCGAGTGTCTACTTTCACAAGCAACAGAAATTTTGCGGATTGGTCAATCCGTTCGCGAGATATGGCAGTTTGGATGCAAGAAACGCTTGAGAAACTCGAAATTTTCGCAGTTCTGATGCTCGAAACGAATAACTGTAACGGCCTAGGGGAAAACTACACATACCGTTGTAATCGGGCGAGTCTCTACTTTCAGATGCAACAGAAATTTTGCGGATTGGTCAATCCGTTCGCGAGATATGGCAGTTTGGAGGTAAGAAACGCTTGATAAACTCAAAATTTTCGCAGTTCTGATGCTCGAAACGAATAGCTGGAACGGTCTAGGGGAAAACTACACATACCGTTGTAATCCGGCGAGTTTCTACTTTCAGATGCAACGGAAATTTTGCGGATTGGTCGATCCGTTCGCAAGATGCGGCAGTTTGGAAGTAAGAAACGCTTGAGAAACTCAAAATTTTCGCAGTTCTGATGCTCGAAACGAATAACTAGAACGGCCTAGGGGAAAACTACACCTACCGTTGTAATCGGGCGAGTTTCTACTTTCAGATGCAACAGAAATTTTGCGGATTGGTCAATCCGTTCGCGAGATATGGCAGTTTGGAGATAAGAAACGCTTTAGAAACTCAAAATTTTCGCAGTTCTGATGCTCGAAATGAATAACTAGAACGGCCTAGGGGAAAAGTGCGCATACCGTTGTAATCGGGCGAGTTTCTACTTTCAGATGCAACAGAAATTTTGCGGATCGGTCAATCCGTTCGCGAGATATGGCAGTTTGAAGGTTAGAAACGCTTGAGAAACTCAAAATTTGCGTAGTTCTGATGCTTGAAACGAATAACTAGAACGGCCTAGGGGGAAAGTGGGCATACCTTTGTAATCGGGCGAGTTTCTACTTTCAGATGCAACAGAAATTTTGCGGATCGGTCAATCCGTTCGCGAGATATGGCAGTTTCGATGCAAGAAACGCTTGAGAAACTCGAAATTTTCGCAGTTCTGATGCTCGAAACGAATAACTGGAACGGCCTAGGGGAAAACTACACATACCGTTGTAATCGGGCGAGTCTCTACTTTCAGATGCAACAGAAATTTTGCGGATTGGTCAATCCGTTCGCGAGATATGGCAGTTTGGAGGTAAGAAACGCTTGAGAAACTCAAAATTTTCGCAGTTCTGATGCTCGAAACGAATGACTAGAACGGTCTAGGGGAGAAGTACGTATACCGTTGTAATCGGGCGAGTGTCTACTTTCAGATGCAACAGAAATTTTGCGGATCGGTCAATCCGTTCGCGAGATATGGCTGTTTGGATGCAAGAAACGCTTGAGAAACTCGAAATTTTCGCAGTTCTGATGCTCGAAACGAATAACTGGTACGGCCTAGGGGAAAACTACACATACCGTTGTAATCGGGCGAGTCTCTACTTTTAGATGCAACAGAAATTTTGCGGATTGGTCAATCCGTTCGCGTGATACGGCAGTTTGGAGGTAAGAAACGCTTGAGAAACTCAAAATTTTCGCAGTTCTGATGCTAGAAACGAGTAACTAGAACGGCCTAGGGGAGAAGTACGCATATCGTTGTAATCGGGCGAGTCTCTACTTTCAGATGCAACAGAAATTTTGCGGATTGGTCAATCCGTTCGCGAGATATGGCAGTTTGGAGGTAAGAAACGCTTGAGAAACTCAAAATTTTCGCAGTTCTGATGCTCGAAACGAATAGCTGGAACGGCCTAGGGGAAAACTACACATACCGTTGTAATCGGGCGAGTTTCTTCTTTCAGATGCAACAGAAATTTTGCGGATTGGTCAATCCGTTCGCGTGATACGGCAGTTTGGAGGTAAGAAACGCTTGAGAAACTCAAAATTTTCGCAGTTCTGATGCTCGAAACGAATAACTAGAACCGCCTAGGAGAAAGGTGCGCATACCGTTGTAATCGGGCGAGTTTCTACTTTCAGAAGCAACAGAAATTTTGCGGATTGGTCAATCCGTTCGCGAGATATGGCAGTTTGGAGGTAAGAAACGCTTGAGAAACTCAAAATTTTCGCAGTTCTGATGCTCGAAATGAATAACTAGAACGGCCTAGGGGAGAAGTACGCATACCGTTGTAATCGGGCGAGTTTCTACTTTCAGATGCAACAGAAATTTTGCGGATTGATCAATCCGTTCGCGAGATATGGCAGTTTGGAAATAAGAAACGCTTGAGAAACTCAAAATTTTCGCAGTTCTGATGCTAGAAACGAGTAACTAGAACGGCGTAGGGGAAAAGTGCGCATACCGTTGTAATCGGGCGAGATTCTACTTTCAGATGCAACAGAAATTTTGCGGATCGGTCAATCCGTTCGCGAGATATGGCAGTTTGAAGGTAAGAAACGCTTGAGAAACTCAAAATTTGCGCAGTTCTGATGCTTGAAACGAATAACTAGAACGGCCTAGGGGAAAACTACACATACCGTTGTAATCGGGCGAGTTTCTACTTTCAGATGCAATAGAAATTTTGCGGATTGGTCAATCCGTTAGCGAGATATGGCAGTTTGGAGGTAAGAAACGCTTGAGAAACTCAAAATTTTCGCATTTCTGATGCTAGAAACAAGTAACTAGAACGGCCTAGGGGAAAAGTACGCATACCGTTGTAATCGGGCGAGTTTCTACTTTCACAAGCAACAGAAATTTTGCGGATTGGTCAATCCGTTCGCGAGATACGGCAGTTTGGAGATAAGAAACGCTTTAGAAACTCAAAATTTTCGCAGTTCTGATGCTCGAAACGAATAACTGGAACGGCCTAGGGGAAAACTACACAAACCGTTGTAATCGGGCGAGTCTCTACTTTCAGATGCAACAGAAATTTTGCGGATTGATCAATCCGTTCGCGAGATATGGCAGTTTGGATGTAAGAAACGCTAGAGAAACTCGCAATTTTCGCAGTTCTGATGCACGAAACGAATAACTAGAACCGCCTAGGGGAAAAGTGCGCATACCGTTGTAATCGGGCGAGTTTCTACTTTCAGAAGCAACAGAAATTTTGCGGATTGGTCAATCCGTTCGCGAGATACGGCAGTTTGGAGATAAGAAACGCTTTAGAAACTCAAAATTTTCGCAGTTCTGATGCTCGAAACGAATAACTAGAACGGCCTAGGGGAAAACTACACATACCGTTGTAATCGGGCGTGTATCTACTTTCAGATGCAACAGAAATTTTGCGGATTGTTCAATCCGTTAGCGAGATATGGCAGTTTGGATGTAAGAAACGCTTGAGCAACTCAAAATTTTCGCAGTTCTGATGCTCGAAACGAATAACTAGAACGTCCTAGGGGAAAAGTGCGCATACCGTTGTAATCGGGCGAGTTTCTACTTTCAGAAGCAACAGAAATTTTGCGGATTGGTCAATCCGTTCGCGAGATATGGCAGTTTGGAGGTAAGAAACGCTTGAGAAACTCAAGATTTTCGCAGTTCTGATGCTCGAAATGAATAACTAGAACGGCCTAGGGGAGAAGTACGCATACCGTTGTAATCGGGCGAGTTTCTACTTTCAGATGCAACAGAAATTTTGCGGATTGATCAATCCGTTCGCGAGATATGGCAGTTTGGAAATAAGAAACGCTTGAGAAACTCAAAATTTTCGCAGTTCCGATGCTAGAAACGAGTAACTAGAACGGCGTAGGGGAAAAGTGCGCATACCGTTGTAATCGGGCGAGATTCTACTTTCAGATGCAACAGAAATTTTGCGGATCGGTTAATCCGTTCGCGAGATATGGCAGTTTGAAGGTAAGACACGCTTGAGAAACTCAAAATTTGCGCAGTTCTGATGCTTGAAACGAATAACTAGAACGGCCTAGGGGAAAACTACACATACCGTTGTAATCGGGCGAGTTTCTACTTTCAGATGCAACAGAAATTTTGCGGATTGGTCAATCCGTTAGCGAGATATGGCAGTTTGGAGGTAAGAAACGCTTGAGAAACTCAAAATTTTCGCAGTTCTGATGCTAGAAACGAGTAACTAGAACGGCCTAGGGGAAAAGTACGCATACCGTTGTAATCGGGCGAGTTTCTACTTTCACAAGCAACAGAAATTTTGCGGATTGGTCAATCCGTTCGCGAGATACGGCAGTTTGGAGATAAGAAACGCTTTAGAAACTCAAAATTTTCGCAGTTCTGATGCTCGAAACGAATAACTAGAACGGCCTAGGGGAAAACTACACATACCGTTGTAATCGGGCGAGTATCTACTTTCAGATGCAACAGAAATTTTGCGGATTGTTCAATCCGTTAGCGAGATATGGCAGTTTGGATGTAAGAAACGCTTGAGCAACTCAAAATTTTCGCAGTTCTGATGCTCGAAACGAATAACTAGAACGGCCTAGGGGAAAAGTGCGCATACCGTTGTAATCGGGCGAGTTTCTACTTTCAGATGCAACAGAAATTTTGCGGATTGATCAATCCGTTCGCGAGATATGGCAGTTTGGAAATAAGAAACGCTTGAGAAACTCAAAATTTTCGCAGTTCTGATGCTAGAAACGAGTAACTAGAACGGCGTAGGGGAAAAGTGCGCATACCTTTGTAATCGGGCGAGATTCTACTTTCAGATGCAACAGAAATTTTGCGGATCGGTCAATCCGTTCGCGATATATGGCAGTTTGAAGGTAAGAAACGCTTGAGAAACTCAAAATTTTCGCAGTTCTGATGCTCGAAACGAATAGCTGGAACGGCCTAGGGGAAAGTGGGCATACCGTTGTAATCGGGCGAGTTTCTACTTTCAGATGCAACAGAAATTTTGCGGATCGGTCAATCCGTTCGCGAGATATGGCAGTTTGGATGCAAGAAACGCTTGAGAAACTCGAAATTTTCCAAGTCCTGATGCTCGAAACGAATAACTGGAACGGCCTAGGGGAAAACTACACAAACCGTTGCAATCGGGCGAGTCTCTACTTTCAGATGCAACAGAAATTTTGCGGATTGGTCAATCCGTTCGCGAGATATGGCAGTTTGGAGGTAAGAAACGCTTGAGAAACTCAAAATTTTCGCAGTTCTGATGCTCGAAACGAATAGCTGGAACGGCCTAGGGGAAAACTACACATACCGTTGTAATCGGGCGAGTTTCTACTTTCAGGTGCAACAGAAATTTTGCGGATTGGTCGATCCGTTCGCAAGATGCGGCAGTTTGGAAGTAAGAAACGCTTGAGGAACTCAAAATTTTCGCAGTTCTGATGCTCGAAACGAATAACTAGAACGGCTTAGGGGAAAACTACACCGACCGTTGTAATCGGGCGAGTTTCTACTTTCAGATGCAACAGAAATTTTGCGGATTGGCCAATCCGTTCGCGAGATATGGCAGTTTGGAGGTAAGAAACGCTTGACAAACTCAAAATTTTCGCAGTTCTGATGCTCGAAACGAATAACTAGAACCGCCTAGGGGAAAAGTGCGCATACCGTTGTAATCGGGCGAGTTTCTACTTTCAGATGCAACAGAAGTTTTGCGGATTGATCAATCCGTTCGCGAGATATGGCAATTTGGAGATAAGAAACGCTTGAGAAACTCAAAATTTTCGCATTTCTGATGCTCGAAACGAATGACGAGAACGGCCTAGGGGAGAAGCACGCATATCGTTGTAATCGGGCGAGTCTTTACTTTCAGATGCAACAGAAATTTTGCGGATTGGTCAATCCGTTCGCGAGATATGGCAGTTTGGAGGTAAGAAACGCTAGAGAAACTCGCAATTTTCGCAGTTCTGATGCACGAAACGAATAACTAGAACCGCCTAGGGGAAAAGTGCGCATACCGTTGTAATCGGGCGAGTTTCTACTTTCAGAAGCAACAGAAATTTTGCGGATTGGTCAATCCGTTCGCGAGATACGGCAGTTTGGAGATAAGAAACGCTTTAGAAACTCAAAATTTTCGCAGTTCTGATGCTCGAAACGAATAACTAGAACGGCCTAGGGGAAAACTACACATACCGTTGTAATCGGGCGTGTATCTACTTTCAGATGCAACAGAAATTTTGCGGATTGTTCAATCCGTTAGCGAGATATGGCAGTTTGGATGTAAGAAACGCTTGAGCAACTCAAAATTTTCGCAGTTCTGATGCTCGAAACGAATAACTAGAACGTCCTAGGGGAAAAGTGCGCATACCGTTGTAATCGGGCGAGTTTCTACTTTCAGAAGCAACAGAAATTTTGCGGATTGGTCAATCCGTTCGCGAGATATGGCAGTTTGGAGGTAAGAAACGCTTGAGAAACTCAAGATTTTCGCAGTTCTGATGCTCGAAATGAATAACTAGAACGGCCTAGGGGAGAAGTACGCATACCGTTGTAATCGGGCGAGTTTCTACTTTCAGATGCAACAGAAATTTTGCGGATTGATCAATCCGTTCGCGAGATATGGCAGTTTGGAAATAAGAAACGCTTGAGAAACTCAAAATTTTCGCAGTTCCGATGCTAGAAACGAGTAACTAGAACGGCGTAGGGGAAAAGTGCGCATACCGTTGTAATCGGGCGAGATTCTACTTTCAGATGCAACAGAAATTTTGCGGATCGGTTAATCCGTTCGCGAGATATGGCAGTTTGAAGGTAAGACACGCTTGAGAAACTCAAAATTTGCGCAGTTCTGATGCTTGAAACGAATAACTAGAACGGCCTAGGGGAAAACTACACATACCGTTGTAATCGGGCGAGTTTCTACTTTCAGATGCAACAGAAATTTTGCGGATTGGTCAATCCGTTAGCGAGATATGGCAGTTTGGAGGTAAGAAACGCTTGAGAAACTCAAAATTTTCGCAGTTCTGATGCTAGAAACGAGTAACTAGAACGGCCTAGGGGAAAAGTACGCATACCGTTGTAATCGGGCGAGTTTCTACTTTCACAAGCAACAGAAATTTTGCGGATTGGTCAATCCGTTCGCGAGATACGGCAGTTTGGAGATAAGAAACGCTTTAGAAACTCAAAATTTTCGCAGTTCTGATGCTCGAAACGAATAACTAGAACGGCCTAGGGGAAAAGTACGCATACCGTTGTAATCGGGCGAGTTTCTACTTTCAGATGCAACAGAAATTTTGCGGATTGATCAATCCGTTCGCGAGATATGGCAGTTTGGAAATAAGAAACGCTTGAGAAACTCAAAATTTTCGCAGTTCTGATGCTAGAAACGAGTAACTAGAACGGCGTAGGGGAAAAGTGCGCATACCTTTGTAATCGGGCGAGATTCTACTTTCAGATGCAACAGAAATTTTGCGGATCGGTCAATCCGTTCGCGATATATGGCAGTTTGAAGGTAAGAAACGCTTGAGAAACTCAAAATTTTCGCAGTTCTGATGCTCGAAACGAATAGCTGGAACGGCCTAGGGGAAAGTGGGCATACCGTTGTAATCGGGCGAGTTTCTACTTTCAGATGCAACAGAAATTTTGCGGATCGGTCAATCCGTTCGCGAGATATGGCAGTTTGGATGCAAGAAACGCTTGAGAAACTCGAAATTTTCCAAGTCCTGATGCTCGAAACGAATAACTGGAACGGCCTAGGGGAAAACTACACAAACCGTTGCAATCGGGCGAGTCTCTACTTTCAGATGCAACAGAAATTTTGCGGATTGGTCAATCCGTTCGCGAGATATGGCAGTTTGGAGGTAAGAAACGCTTGAGAAACTCAAAATTTTCGCAGTTCTGATGCTCGAAACGAATAGCTGGAACGGCCTAGGGGAAAACTACACATACCGTTGTAATCGGGCGAGTTTCTACTTTCAGGTGCAACAGAAATTTTGCGGATTGGTCGATCCGTTCGCAAGATGCGGCAGTTTGGAAGTAAGAAACGCTTGAGGAACTCAAAATTTTCGCAGTTCTGATGCTCGAAACGAATAACTAGAACGGCTTAGGGGAAAACTACACCGACCGTTGTAATCGGGCGAGTTTCTACTTTCAGATGCAACAGAAATTTTGCGGATTGGCCAATCCGTTCGCGAGATATGGCAGTTTGGAGGTAAGAAACGCTTGACAAACTCAAAATTTTCGCAGTTCTGATGCTCGAAACGAATAACTAGAACCGCCTAGGGGAAAAGTGCGCATACCGTTGTAATCGGGCGAGTTTCTACTTTCAGATGCAACAGAAGTTTTGCGGATTGATCAATCCGTTCGCGAGATATGGCAATTTGGAGATAAGAAACGCTTGAGAAACTCAAAATTTTCGCATTTCTGATGCTCGAAACGAATGACGAGAACGGCCTAGGGGAGAAGCACGCATATCGTTGTAATCGGGCGAGTCTTTACTTTCAGATGCAACAGAAATTTTGCGGATTGGTCAATCCGTTCGCGAGATATGGCAGTTTGGAGGTAAGAAACGCTTGAGAAACTCAAAATTTTCGCAGTTCTGATGCTCGAAACGAATAGCTGGAACGGCCTAGGGGAAAACTACACATACCGTTGTAATCGGGCGAGTTTCTTCTTTCAGATGCAACAGAAATTTTGCGGATTGGTCAATCCGTTCGCGTGATACGGCAGTTTGGAGGTAAGAAACGCTTGAGAAACTCAAAATTTTCGCAGTTCTGATGCTAGAAACGAGTAACTAGAACGGCGTAGGGGAAAAGTGCGCATACCGTTGTAATCGGGCGAGTTTCTACTTTCAGAAGCAACAGAAATTTTGCGGAT
The DNA here is from genome assembly GCF_051014685.1 of Ptiloglossa arizonensis. NCBI lineage: Eukaryota > Metazoa > Arthropoda > Insecta > Hymenoptera > Colletidae > Ptiloglossa > Ptiloglossa arizonensis. Next base: position 375,730 of record NW_027478850.1, on the reverse strand, counting down.
TGGTCAATCCGTTCGCGAGATATGGCAGTTTGGAAGTAAGAAACGCTTGAGAAACTCAAAACTTTCGCAGTTCTGATGCTAGAAACGAGTAACTAGAACGGCGTAGGGGAAAAGTGAGCATACCGTTGTAATCGGGCGAGATTCTACTTTCAGATGCAACAGAAATTTTGCGGATCGGTTAATCCGTTCGCGAGATATGGCAGTTTGAAGGTAAGACACGCTTGAGAAACTCAAAATTTGCGCAGTTCTGATGCTTGAAACGAATAACTAGAACGGCCTAGGGGAAAACTACACATACCGTTGTAATCGGGCGAGTTTCTACTTTCAGATGCAACAGAAATTTTGCGGATTGGTCAATCCGTTAGCGAGATATGGCAGTTTGGAGGTAAGAAACGCTTGAGAAACTCAAAATTTTCGCAGTTCTGATGCTAGAAACGAGTAACTAGAACGGCCTAGGGGAAAAGTACGCATACCGTTGTAATCGGGCGAGTTTCTACTTTCACAAGCAACAGAAATTTTGCGGATTGGTCAATCCGTTCGCGAGATACGGCAGTTTGGAGATAAGAAACGCTTTAGAAACTGAAAATTTTCGCAGTTCTGATGCTCGAAACGAATAACTAGAACGGCCCAGGGGAAAAGTGCGCATACCGTTGTAATCGGACGAGTTTCTACTTTCAAATGCAACAGAAATTTTGCGGATTGGTCAATCCGTTCGCGAGATATGGCCGTTTGGATGTAAGAAACGCTTGAGCAACTCAAAATTTTCGCAGTTCTGATGCTCGAAACGAATAACTAGAACGGCCTAGGGGAAAAGTGCGCATACCGTTGTAATCGGGCGAGTTTCTACTTTCAGAAGCAACAGAAATTTTGCGGATTGGTCAATCCGTTCGCGAGATATGGCAGTTTGGAGGTAAGAAACGCTTGAGAAACTCAAAATTTTCGCAGTTCTGATGCTCGAAATGAATAACTAGAACGGCCTAGGGGAGAAGTACGCATACCGTTGTAATCGGGCGAGTTTCTACTTTCAGATGCAACAGAAATTTTGCGGATTGATCAATCCGTTCGCGAGATATGGCAGTTTGGAAATAAGAAACGCTTGAGAAACTCAAAATTTTCGCAGTTCTGATGCTAGAAACGAGTAACTAGAACGGCGTAGGGGAAAAGTGCGCATACCTTTGTAATCGGGCGAGATTCTACTTTCAGATGCAACAGAAATTTTGCGGATCGGTCAATCCGTTCGCGATATATGGCAGTTTGAAGGTAAGAAACGCTTGAGAAACTCAAAATTTGCCCAGTTCTGATGCTCGAAACGAATGACTAGAACGGCCTAGGGAAGAAGTACGCATACCGTTGTAATCGGGCGAGTTTCTACTTTCAGATGCAACAGAAATTTTGCGGATTGGTCAATCCGTTAGCGAGATATGGCAGTTTGGAGGTAAGAAACGCTTGAGAAACTCAAAATTTTCGCAGTTCTGATGCTAGAAACGAGTAACTAGAACGGCCTAGGGGAAAAGTACGCATACCGTTGTAATCGGGCGAGTTTCTACTTTCACAAGCAACAGAAATTTTGCGGATTGGTCAATCCGTTCGCGAGATACGGCAGTTTGGAGATAAGAAACGCTTTAGAAACTCAAAATTTTCGCAGTTCTGATGCTCGAAACGAATAACTAGAACGGCCTAGGGGAAAACTACACATACCGTTGTAATCGGGCGAGTATCTACTTTCAGATGCAACAGAAATTTTGCGGATTGTTCAATCCGTTAGCGAGATATGGCAGTTTGGATGTAAGAAACGCTTGAGCAACTCAAAATTTTCGCAGTTCTGATGCTCGAAACGAATAACTAGAACGGCCTAGGGGAAAAGTGCGCATGCCGTTGTAATCGGGCGAGTTTCTACTTTCAGAAGCAACAGAAATTTTGCGGATTGGTCAATCCGTTCGCGAGATATGGCAGTTTGGAGGTAAGAAACGCTTGAGAAACTCAAAATTTTCGCAGTTCTGATGCTCGAAATGAATAACTAGAACGGCCTAGGGGAGAAGTACGCATACCGTTGTAATCGGGCGAGTTTCTACTTTCAGATGCAACAGAAATTTTGCGGATTGATCAATCCGTTCGCGAGATATGGCAGTTTGGAAATAAGAAACGCTTGAGAAACTCAAAATTTTCGCAGTTCTGATGCTAGAAACGAGTAACTAGAACGGCGTAGGGGAAAAGTGCGCATACCTTTGTAATCGGGCGAGATTCTACTTTCAGATGCAACAGAAATTTTGCGGATCGGTCAATCCGTTCGCGATATATGGCAGTTTGAAGGTAAGAAACGCTTGAGAAACTCAAAATTTTCGCAGTTCTGATGCTCGAAACGAATAGCTGGAACGGCCTAGGGGAAAACTACACATACCGTTGTAATCGGGCGAGTTTCTTCTTTCAGATGCAACAGAAATTTTGCGGATTGGTCAATCCGTTCGCGTGATACGGCAGTTTGGAGGTAAGAAACGCTTGAGAAACTCAAAATTTTCGCAGTTCTGATGCTAGAAACGAGTAACTAGAACGGCGTAGGGGAAAAGTGCGCATACCGTTGTAATCGGGCGAGTTTCTACTTTCAGAAGCAACAGAAATTTTGCGGATTGGTCAATCCGTTCGCGAGATATGGCAGTTTGGAAGTAAGAAACGCTTGAGAAACTCAAAATTTTCGCAGTTCTGATGCTCGAAATGAATAACTAGAACGGCCTAGGGGAGAAGTACGCATACCGTTGTAATCGGGCGAGTTTCTACTTTCAGATGCAACAGAAATTTTGCGGATTGATCAATCCGTTCGCGAGATATGGCAGTTTGGAAATAAGAAACGCTTGAGAAACTCAAAATTTTCGCAGTTCTGATGCTAGAAACGAGTAACTAGAACGGCGTAGGGGAAAAGTGAGCATACCGTTGTAATCGGGCGAGATTCTACTTTCAGATGCAACAGAAATTTTGCGGATCGGTTAATCCGTTCGCGAGATATGGCAGTTTGAAGGTAAGACACGCTTGAGAAACTCAAAATTTGCGCAGTTCTGATGCTTGAAACGAATAACTAGAACGGCCTAGGGGAAAACTACACATACCGTTGTAATCGGGCGAGTTTCTACTTTCAGATGCAACAGAAATTTTGCGGATTGGTCAATCCGTTAGCGAGATATGGCAGTTTGGAGGTAAGAAACGCTTGAGAAACTCAAAATTTTCGCAGTTCTGATGCTAGAAACGAGTAACTAGAACGGCCTAGGGGAAAAGTACGCATACCGTTGTAATCGGGCGAGTTTCTACTTTCACAAGCAACAGAAATTTTGCGGATTGGTCAATCCGTTCGCGAGATACGGCAGTTTGGAGATAAGAAACGCTTTAGAAACTGAAAATTTTCGCAGTTCTGATGCTCGAAACGAATAACTAGAACGGCCCAGGGGAAAAGTGCGCATGCCGTTGTAATCGGACGAGTTTCTACTTTCAAATGCAACAGAAATTTTGCGGATTGGTCAATCCGTTCGCGAGATATGGCCGTTTGGATGTAAGAAACGCTTGAGCAACTCAAAATTTTCGCAGTTCTGATGCTCGAAACGAATAACTAGAACGGCCTAGGGGAAAAGTGCGCATACCGTTGTAATCGGGCGAGTTTCTACTTTCAGAAGCAACAGAAATTTTGCGGATTGGTCAATCCGTTCGCGAGATATAGCAGTTTGGAGGTAAGAAACGCTTGAGAAACTCAAAATTTTCGCAGTTCTGATGCTCGAAATGAATAACTAGAACGGCCTAGGGGAGAAGTACGCATACCGTTGTAATCGGGCGAGTTTCTACTTTCAGATGCAACAGAAATTTTGCGGATTGATCAATCCGTTCGCGAGATATGGCAGTTTGGAAATAAGAAACGCTTGAGAAACTCAAAATTTTCGCAGTTCTGATGCTAGAAACGAGTAACTAGAACGGCGTAGGGGAAAAGTGCGCATACCTTTGTAATCGGGCGAGATTCTACTTTCAGATGCAACAGAAATTTTGCGGATCGGTCAATCCGTTCGCGATATATGGCAGTTTGAAGGTAAGAAACGCTTGAGAAACTCAAAATTTGCCCAGTTCTGATGCTCGAAACGAATGACTAGAACGGCCTAGGGGAGAAGTACGCATACCGTTGTAATCGGGCGAGTTTCTACTTTCAGATGCAACAGAAATTTTGCGGATTGGTCAATCCGTTAGCGAGATATGGCAGTTTGGAGGTAAGAAACGCTTGAGAAACTCAAAATTTTCGCAGTTCTGATGCTAGAAACGAGTAACTAGAACGGCCTAGGGGAAAAGTACGCATACCGTTGTAATCGGGCGAGTTTCTACTTTCACAAGCAACAGAAATTTTGCGGATTGGTCAATCCGTTCGCGAGATACGGCAGTTTGGAGATAAGAAACGCTTTAGAAACTCAAAATTTTCGCAGTTCTGATGCTCGAAACGAATAACTAGAACGGCCTAGGGGAAAACTACACATACCGTTGTAATCGGGCGAGTATCTACTTTCAGATGCAACAGAAATTTTGCGGATTGTTCAATCCGTTAGCGAGATATGGCAGTTTGGATGTAAGAAACGCTTGAGCAACTCAAAATTTTCGCAGTTCTGATGCTCGAAACGAATAACTAGAACGGCCTAGGGGAAAAGTGCGCATACCGTTGTAATCGGGCGAGTTTCTACTTTCAGAAGCAACAGAAATTTTGCGGATTGGTCAATCCGTTCGCGAGATATGGCAGTTTGGAGGTAAGAAACGCTTGAGAAACTCAAAATTTTCGCAGTTCTGATGCTCGAAATGAATAACTAGAACGGCCTAGGGGAGAAGTACGCATACCGTTGTAATCGGGCGAGTTTCTACTTTCAGATGCAACAGAAATTTTGCGGATTGATCAATCCGTTCGCGAGATATGGCAGTTTGGAAATAAGAAACGCTTGAGAAACTCAAAATTTTCGCAGTTCTGATGCTAGAAACGAGTAACTAGAACGGCGTAGGGGAAAAGTGCGCATACCTTTGTAATCGGGCGAGATTCTACTTTCAGATGCAACAGAAATTTTGCGGATCGGTCAATCCGTTCGCGATATATGGCAGTTTGAAGGTAAGAAACGCTTGAGAAACTCAAAATTTTCGCAGTTCTGATGCTCGAAACGAATAGCTGGAACGGCCTAGGGGAAAGTGGGCATACCGTTGTAATCGGGCGAGTTTCTACTTTCAGATGCAACAGAAATTTTGCGGATCGGTCAATCCGTTCGCGAGATATGGCAGTTTGGATGCAAGAAACGCTTGAGAAACTCGAAATTTTCCCAGTCCTGATGCTCGAAACGAATAACTGGAACGGCCTAGGGGAAAACTACACAAACCGTTGTAATCGGGCGAGTCTCTACATTCAGATGCAACAGAAATTTTGCGGATTGATCAATCCGTTCGCGAGATATGGCAGTTTGGATGTAAGAAACGCTAGAGAAACTCGCAATTTTCGCAGTTCTGATGCTCGAAACGAATAACTGGAACGGCCTAGGGGAAAACTACACAAACCATTGCAATCGGGCGAGTCTCTACTTTCAGATGCACCAGAAATTTTGCGGATTGGTCAATCCGTTCGCGAGATATGGCAGTTTGGAGGTAAGAAACGCTTGAGAAACTCAAAATTTTCGCAGTTCTGATGCTAGAAACGAGTAACTAGAACGGCGTAGGGGAAAAGTGCGCATACCGTTGTAATCGGGCGAGTTTCTACTTTCAGAAGCAACAGAAATTTTGCGGATTGGTCAATCCGTTCGCGAGATATAGCAGTTTGGAGGTAAGAAACGCTTGAGAAACTCAAAATTTTCGCAGTTCTGATGCTCGAAATGAATAACTAGAACGGCCCAGGGGAAAAGTGCGCATGCCGTTGTAATCGGACGAGTTTCTACTTTCAAATGCAACAGAAATTTTGCGGATTGGTCAATCCGTTCGCGAGATATGGCCGTTTGGATGTAAGAAACGCTTGAGCAACTCAAAATTTTCGCAGTTCTGATGCTCGAAACGAATAACTAGAACGGCCTAGGGGAAAAGTGCGCATACCGTTGTAATCGGGCGAGTTTCTACTTTCAGAAGCAACAGAAATTTTGCGGATTGGTCAATCCGTTCGCGAGATATAGCAGTTTGGAGGTAAGAAACGCTTGAGAAACTCAAAATTTTCGCAGTTCTGATGCTCGAAATGAATAACTAGAACGGCCTAGGGGAGAAGTACGCATACCGTTGTAATCGGGCGAGTTTCTACTTTCAGATGCAACAGAAATTTTGCGGATTGATCAATCCGTTCGCGAGATATGGCAGTTTGGAAATAAGAAACGCTTGAGAAACTCAAAATTTTCGCAGTTCTGATGCTAGAAACGAGTAACTAGAACGGCGTAGGGGAAAAGTGCGCATACCTTTGTAATCGGGCGAGATTCTACTTTCAGATGCAACAGAAATTTTGCGGATCGGTCAATCCGTTCGCGATATATGGCAGTTTGAAGGTAAGAAACGCTTGAGAAACTCAAAATTTGCCCAGTTCTGATGCTCGAAACGAATGACTAGAACGGCCTAGGGGAGAAGTACGCATACCGTTGTAATCGGGCGAGTTTCTACTTTCAGATGCAACAGAAATTTTGCGGATTGGTCAATCCGTTAGCGAGATATGGCAGTTTGGAGGTAAGAAACGCTTGAGAAACTCAAAATTTTCGCAGTTCTGATGCTAGAAACGAGTAACTAGAACGGCCTAGGGGAAAAGTACGCATACCGTTGTAATCGGGCGAGTTTCTACTTTCACAAGCAACAGAAATTTTGCGGATTGGTCAATCCGTTCGCGAGATACGGCAGTTTGGAGATAAGAAACGCTTTAGAAACTCAAAATTTTCGCAGTTCTGATGCTCGAAACGAATAACTAGAACGGCCTAGGGGAAAACTACACATACCGTTGTAATCGGGCGAGTATCTACTTTCAGATGCAACAGAAATTTTGCGGATTGTTCAATCCGTTAGCGAGATATGGCAGTTTGGATGTAAGAAACGCTTGAGCAACTCAAAATTTTCGCAGTTCTGATGCTCGAAACGAATAACTAGAACGGCCTAGGGGAAAAGTGCGCATACCGTTGTAATCGGGCGAGTTTCTACTTTCAGAAGCAACAGAAATTTTGCGGATTGGTCAATCCGTTCGCGAGATATGGCAGTTTGGAGGTAAGAAACGCTTGAGAAACTCAAAATTTTCGCAGTTCTGATGCTCGAAATGAATAACTAGAACGGCCTAGGGGAGAAGTACGCATACCGTTGTAATCGGGCGAGTTTCTACTTTCAGATGCAACAGAAATTTTGCGGATTGATCAATCCGTTCGCGAGATATGGCAGTTTGGAAATAAGAAACGCTTGAGAAACTCAAAATTTTCGCAGTTCTGATGCTAGAAACGAGTAACTAGAACGGCGTAGGGGAAAAGTGCGCATACCTTTGTAATCGGGCGAGATTCTACTTTCAGATGCAACAGAAATTTTGCGGATCGGTCAATCCGTTCGCGATATATGGCAGTTTGAAGGTAAGAAACGCTTGAGAAACTCAAAATTTTCGCAGTTCTGATGCTCGAAACGAATAGCTGGAACGGCCTAGGGGAAAGTGGGCATACCGTTGTAATCGGGCGAGTTTCTACTTTCAGATGCAACAGAAATTTTGCGGATCGGTCAATCCGTTCGCGAGATATGGCAGTTTGGATGCAAGAAACGCTTGAGAAACTCGAAATTTTCCCAGTCCTGATGCTCGAAACGAATAACTGGAACGGCCTAGGGGAAAACTACACAAACCGTTGTAATCGGGCGAGTCTCTACATTCAGATGCAACAGAAATTTTGCGGATTGATCAATCCGTTCGCGAGATATGGCAGTTTGGATGTAAGAAACGCTAGAGAAACTCGCAATTTTCGCAGTTCTGATGCTCGAAACGAATAACTGGAACGGCCTAGGGGAAAACTACACAAACCATTGCAATCGGGCGAGTCTCTACTTTCAGATGCACCAGAAATTTTGCGGATTGGTCAATCCGTTCGCGAGATATGGCAGTTTGGAGGTAAGAAACGCTTGAGAAACTCAAAATTTTCGCAGTTCTGATGCTAGAAACGAGTAACTAGAACGGCGTAGGGGAAAAGTGCGCATACCGTTGTAATCGGGCGAGATTCTACTTTTAGATGCAACAGAAATTTTGCGGATCGGTTAATCCGTTCGCGAGATATGGCAGTTTGAAGGTAAGACACGCTTGAGAAACTCAAAATTTGCGCAGTTCTGATGCTTGAAACGAATAACTAGAACGGCCTAGGGGAAAACTACACATACCGTTGTAATCGGGCGAGTTTCTACTTTCAGATGCAACAGAAATTTTGCGGATTGGTCAATCCGTTAGCGAGATATGGCAGTTTGGAGGTAAGAAACGCTTGAGAAACTCAAAATTTTCGCAGTTCTGATGCTAGAAACGAGTAACTAGAACGGCCTAGGGGAAAAGTACGCATACCGTTGTAATCGGGCGAGTTTCTACTTTCAGATGCAACAGAAATTTTGCGGATTGATCAATCCGTTCGCGAGATATGGCAGTTTGGAAATAAGAAACGCTTGAGAAACTCAAAATTTTCGCAGTTCTGATCCTAGAAACGGGTAACCAGAACGGCGTAGGGGAAAAGTGCGCATACCGTTGTAATCGGGCGAGATTCTACTTTCAGATGCAACAGAAATTTTGCGGATCGGTCAATCCGTTCGCGAGATATGGCAGTTTGAAGGTAAGAAACGCTTGAGAAACTCAAAATTTTCGCAGTTCTGATGCTCGAAACGAATAGCTGGAACGGCCTAGGGGAAAGTGGGCATACCGTTGTAATCGGGCGAGTTTCTACTTTCAGATGCAACAGAAATTTTGCGGATCGGTCAATCCGTTCGCGAGATATGGCAGTTTGGATGCAAGAAACGCTTGAGAAACTCGAAATTTTCCCAGTCTGATGCTCGAAACGAATAACTGGAACGGCCTAGGGGAAAACTACACAAACCGTTGTAATCGGGCGAGTCTCTACATTCAGATGCAACAGAAATTTTGCGGATTGATCAATCCGTTCGCGAGATATGGCAGTTTGGAAATAAGAAACGCTTGAGAAACTCAAAATTTTCGCAGTTCTGATGCTAGAAACGAGTAACTAGAACGGCGTAGGGGAAAAGTGCGCATACCTTTGTAATCGGGCGAGATTCTACTTTCAGATGCAACAGAAATTTTGCGGATCGGTCAATCCGTTCGCGATATATGGCAGTTTGAAGGTAAGAAACGCTTGAGAAACTCAAAATTTGCCCAGTTCTGATGCTCGAAACGAATGACTAGAACGGCCTAGGGGAGAAGTACGCATACCGTTGTAATCGGACGAGTTTCTACTTTCAGATGCAACAGAAATTTTGCGGATTGGTCAATCCGTTAGCGAGATATGGCAGTTTGGAGGTAAGAAACGCTTGAGAAACTCAAAATTTTCGCAGTTCTGATGCTAGAAACGAGTAACTAGAACGGCCTAGGGGAAAAGTACGCATACCGTTGTAATCGGGCGAGTTTCTACTTTCACAAGCAACAGAAATTTTGCGGATTGGTCAATCCGTTCGCGAGATACGGCAGTTTGGAGATAAGAAACGCTTTAGAAACTCAAAATTTTCGCAGTTCTGATGCTCGAAACGAATAACTAGAACGGCCTAGGGGAAAACTACACATACCGTTGTAATCGGGCGAGTATCTACTTTCAGATGCAACAGAAATTTTGCGGATTGTTCAATCCGTTAGCGAGATATGGCAGTTTGGATGTAAGAAACGCTTGAGCAACTCAAAATTTTCGCAGTTCTGATGCTCGAAACGAATAACTAGAACGGCCTAGGGGAAAAGTGCGCATACCGTTGTAATCGGGCGAGTTTCTACTTTCAGAAGCAACAGAAATTTTGCGGATCGGTCAATCCGTTCGCGAGATATGGCAGTTTGGATGCAAGAAACGCTTGAGAAACTCGAAATTTTCCCAGTCCTGATGCTCGAAACGAATAACTGGAACGGCCTAGGGGAAAACTACACAAACCGTTGTAATCGGGCGAGTCTCTACTTTCAGATGCAACAGAAATTTTGCGGATTGATCAATCCGTTCGCGAGATATGGCAGTTTGGATGTAAGAAACGCTAGAGAAACTCGCAATTTTCGCAGTTCTGATGCTCGAAACGAATAGCTGGAACGGCCTAGGGGAAAACTACTCATACCGTTGTAATCGGGCGAGTTTCTACTTTCAGGTGCAACAGAAATTTTGCGGATTGGTCGATCCGTTCGCGAGATATGGCAGTTTGGAGGTAAGAAACGCTTGAGAAACTCAAAATTTTCGCAGTTCTGATGCTCGAAACGAATAGCTGGAACGGCCTAGGGGAAAACTACTCATACCGTTGTAATCGGGCGAGTTTCTACTTTCAGGTGCAACAGAAATTTTGCGGATTGGTCGATCCGTTCGCAAGATGCGGCAGTTTGGAAGTAAGAAACGCTTGAGAAACTCAAAATTTTCGCAGTTCTGATGCTCGAAACGAATAACTAGAACGGCTTAGGGGAAAACTACACCTACCGTTGTAATCGGGCGAGTTTCTACTTTCAGATGCAACAGAAATTTTGCGGATTGATCAATCCGTTCGCGAGATATGGCAATTTGGAGATAAGAAACGCTTGAGAAACTCAAAATTTTCGCATTTCTGATGCTCGAAACGAATGACGAGAACGGCCTAGGGGAGAAGTACACGTACCGTTGTAATCGGGCGAGTGTTTACTTTCAGATGCAACAGAAATTTTGCGGGTCGGTCAATCCGTTCGCGAGATATGGCAGTTTGGAGATAAGAAACGCTTGAGAAACTACAATTTTCGCAGTTCTGATGCTCGAAACGAATAACTAGAACGGCCCAGGGGAAAAGTGCGCATACCTTTGTAATCGGGCGAGTTTCTACTTTCAGATGCAACAGAAATTTTGCGGATCGGTCAATCCGTTCGCGATATATGGCAGTTTGAAGGTAAGAAACGCTTGAGAAACTCAAAATTTGCCCAGTTCTGATGCTCGAAACGAATAACTAGTACGGCCTAGGGTAAAACTACACATACCGTTGTAATCGGGCGAGTTTCTACTTTCAGATGCAACAGAAATTTTGCGGATTGGTCAATCCGTTAGCGAGATATGGCAGTTTGGACGTAAGAAACGCTAGAGAAACTCAAAATTTTCGCAGTTCTGATGCTAGAAACGAGTAACTAGAACGGCCTAGGGGAAAAGTACGCATACCGTTGTAATCGGGCGAGTTTCTACTTTCACAAGCAACAGAAATTTTGCGGATTGGTCAATCCGTTCGCGAGATACGGCAGTTTGGAGATAAGAAACGCTTTAGAAACTGTAAATTTTCGCAGTTCTGATGCTCGAAACGAATAACTAGAACGGCCCAGGGGAAAAGTGCGCATACCGTTGTAATCGGGCGAGTTTCTACTTTCAAATGCAACAGAAATTTTGTGGATTGGTCAATCCGTTCGCGAGATATGGCCGTTTGGATGTAAGAAACGCTTGAGCAACTTAAAATTTTCGCAGTTCTGATGCTCGAAACGAATAACTAGAACGGCCTAGGGGAAAAGTGCGCATACCGTTGTAATCGGGCGAGTTTCTACTTTCAGAAGCAACAGAAATTTTGCGGATTGGTCAATCCGTTCGCGAGATATGGCAGTTTGGAGGTAAGAAACGCTTGAGAAACTCAAAATTTTCGCAGTTCTGATGCTCGAAATGAATAACTAGAACGGCCTAGGGGAGAAGTACTCATACCGTTGTAATCGGGCGAGTTTCTACTTTCAGATGCAACAGAAATTTTGCGGATTGATCAATCCGTTCGCGAGATATGGCAGTTTGGAAATAAGAAACGCTTGAGAAACTCAAAATTTTCGCAGTTCTGATGCTAGAAACGAGTAACTAGAACGGCGTAGGGGAAAAGTGCGCATACCTTTGTAATCGGGCGAGATTCTACTTTCAGATGCAACAGAAATTTTGCGGATCGGTCAATCCGTTCGCGATATATGGCAGTATGGAGGTAAGAAACGCTTGAGAAACTCAAAATTTTCGCAGTCCTGATGCTCGAAACGAATAGCTGGAACGGCCTAGGGGAAAACTACTCATACCGTTGTAATCGGGCGAGTTTCTACTTTCAGGTGCAACAGAAATTTTGGGGATTGATCGTTCCGTTCGCGAGATATGGCAGTTTGGAGATAAGAAACTCTTTAGAAACTCAAAATTTTCGCAGTTCCGATGCTCGAAGCGAATAACTGGAACGGCCTAGGGGAAAACTAAACATACCGTTGTAATCGGGCGAGTTTCTACTTTCAGATGCAGCAGAAATTTTGCGGATTGGTCAATCCGTCCGCGAGATGTGGCAGTTTGGAGGTAAGAAACGCTTGAGAAACTCAAAATTTTCGCAGTTCTGATGCTAGAAACGAGAAACTAGAACGGCGTAGGGGAAAAGTGCGCATACCTTTGTAATCGGGCGAGATTCTACTTTCAGATGCAACAGAAATTTTGCGGATCGGTCAATCCGTTCGCGATATATGGCAGTTTGAAGGTAAGAAACGCTTGAGAAACTCAAAATTTGCCCAGTTCTGATGCTCGAAACGAATGACTAGAACGGCCTAGGGGAGAAGTACGCATACCGTTGTAATCGGGCGAGTTTCTACTTTCAGATGCAACAGAAATTTTGCGGATTGGTCAATCCGTTAGCGAGATATGGCAGTTTGGAGGTAAGAAACGCTTGAGAAACTCAAAATTTTCGCAGTTCTGATGCTAGAAACGAGTAACTAGAACGGCCTAGGGGAAAAGTACGCATACCGTTGTAATCGGGCGAGTTTCTACTTTCACAAGCAACAGAAATTTTGCGGATTGGTCAATCCGTTCGCGAGATACGGCAGTTTGGAGATAAGAAACGCTTTAGAAACTCAAAATTTTCGCAGTTCTGATGCTCGAAACGAATAACTAGAACGGCCTAGGGGAAAACTACACATACCGTTGTAATCGGGCGAGTATCTACTTTCAGATGCAACAGAAATTTTGCGGATTGTTCAATCCGTTAGCGAGATATGGCAGTTTGGATGTAAGAAACGCTTGAGCAACTCAAAATTTTCGCAGTTCTGATGCTCGAAACGAATAACTAGAACGGCCTAGGGGAAAAGTGCGCATACCGTTGTAATCGGGCGAGTTTCTACTTTCAGAAGCAACAGAAATTTTGCGGATTGGTCAATCCGTTCGCGAGATATGGCAGTTTGGAGGTAAGAAACGCTTGAGAAACTCAAAATTTTCGCAGTTCTGATGCTCGAAATGAATAACTAGAACGGCCTAGGGGAGAAGTACGCATACCGTTGTAATCGGGCGAGTTTCTACTTTCAGATGCAACAGAAATTTTGCGGATTGATCAATCCGTTCGCGAGATATGGCAGTTTGGAAATAAGAAACGCTTGAGAAACTCAAAATTTTCGCAGTTCTGATGCTAGAAACGAGTAACTAGAACGGCGTAGGGGAAAAGTGCGCATACCTTTGTAATCGGGCGAGATTCTACTTTCAGATGCAACAGAAATTTTGCGGATCGGTCAATCCGTTCGCGATATATGGCAGTTTGAAGGTAAGAAACGCTTGAGAAACTCAAAATTTTCGCAGTTCTGATGCTCGAAACGAATAGCTGGAACGGCCTAGGGGAAAGTGGGCATACCGTTGTAATCGGGCGAGTTTCTACTTTCAGATGCAACAGAAATTTTGCGGATCGGTCAATCCGTTCGCGAGATATGGCAGTTTGGATGCAAGAAACGCTTGAGAAACTCGAAATTTTCCCAGTCCTGATGCTCGAAACGAATAACTGGAACGGCCTAGGGGAAAACTACACAAACCGTTGTAATCGGGCGAGTCTCTACATTCAGATGCAACAGAAATTTTGCGGATTGATCAATCCGTTCGCGAGATATGGCAGTTTGGATGTAAGAAACGCTAGAGAAACTCGCAATTTTCGCAGTTCTGATGCTCGAAACGAATAACTGGAACGGCCTAGGGGAAAACTACACAAACCATTGCAATCGGGCGAGTCTCTACTTTCAGATGCACCAGAAATTTTGCGGATTGGTCAATCCGTTCGCGAGATATGGCAGTTTGGAGGTAAGAAACGCTTGAGAAACTCAAAATTTTCGCAGTTCTGATGCTAGAAACGAGTAACTAGAACGGCGTAGGGGAAAAGTGCGCATACCGTTGTAATCGGGCGAGATTCTACTTTTAGATGCAACAGAAATTTTGCGGATCGGTTAATCCGTTCGCGAGATATGGCAGTTTGAAGGTAAGACACGCTTGAGAAACTCAAAATTTGCGCAGTTCTGATGCTTGAAACGAATAACTAGAACGGCCTAGGGGAAAACTACACATACCGTTGTAATCGGGCGAGTTTCTACTTTCAGATGCAACAGAAATTTTGCGGATTGGTCAATCCGTTAGCGAGATATGGCAGTTTGGAGGTAAGAAACGCTTGAGAAACTCAAAATTTTCGCAGTTCTGATGCTAGAAACGAGTAACTAGAACGGCCTAGGGGAAAAGTACGCATACCGTTGTAATCGGGCGAGTTTCTACTTTCAGATGCAACAGAAATTTTGCGGATTGATCAATCCGTTCGCGAGATATGGCAGTTTGGAAATAAGAAACGCTTGAGAAACTCAAAATTTTCGCAGTTCTGATCCTAGAAACGGGTAACCAGAACGGCGTAGGGGAAAAGTGCGCATACCGTTGTAATCGGGCGAGATTCTACTTTCAGATGCAACAGAAATTTTGCGGATCGGTCAATCCGTTCGCGAGATATGGCAGTTTGAAGGTAAGAAACGCTTGAGAAACTCAAAATTTTCGCAGTTCTGATGCTCGAAACGAATAGCTGGAACGGCCTAGGGGAAAGTGGGCATACCGTTGTAATCGGGCGAGTTTCTACTTTCAGATGCAACAGAAATTTTGCGGATTGGTCAATCCGTTAGCGAGATATGGCAGTTTGGAGGTAAGAAACGCTTGAGAAACTCAAAATTTTCGCAGTTCTGATGCTAGAAACGAGTAACTAGAACGGCCTAGGGGAAAAGTACGCATACCGTTGTAATCGGGCGAGTTTCTACTTTCACAAGCAACAGAAATTTTGCGGATTGGTCAATCCGTTCGCGAGATACGGCAGTTTGGAGATAAGAAACGCTTTAGAAACTCAAAATTTTCGCAGTTCTGATGCTCGAAACGAATAACTAGAACGGCCTAGGGGAAAACTACACATACCGTTGTAATCGGGCGAGTATCTACTTTCAGATGCAACAGAAATTTTGCGGATTGTTCAATCCGTTAGCGAGATATGGCAGTTTGGATGTAAGAAACGCTTGAGCAACTCAAAATTTTCGCAGTTCTGATGCTCGAAACGAATAACTAGAACGGCCTAGGGGAAAAGTGCGCATACCGTTGTAATCGGGCGAGTTTCTACTTTCAGAAGCAACAGAAATTTTGCGGATCGGTCAATCCGTTCGCGAGATATGGCAGTTTGGATGCAAGAAACGCTTGAGAAACTCGAAATTTTCCCAGTCCTGATGCTCGAAACGAATAACTGGAACGGCCTAGGGGAAAACTACACAAACCGTTGTAATCGGGCGAGTCTCTACTTTCAGATGCAACAGAAATTTTGCGGATTGATCAATCCGTTCGCGAGATATGGCAGTTTGGATGTAAGAAACGCTAGAGAAACTCGCAATTTTCGCAGTTCTGATGCTCGAAACGAATAGCTGGAACGGCCTAGGGGAAAACTACTCATACCGTTGTAATCGGGCGAGTTTCTACTTTCAGGTGCAACAGAAATTTTGCGGATTGGTCGATCCGTTCGCGAGATATGGCAGTTTGGAGGTAAGAAACGCTTGAGAAACTCAAAATTTTCGCAGTTCTGATGCTCGAAACGAATAGCTGGAACGGCCTAGGGGAAAACTACTCATACCGTTGTAATCGGGCGAGTTTCTACTTTCAGGTGCAACAGAAATTTTGCGGATTGGTCGATCCGTTCGCAAGATGCGGCAGTTTGGAAGTAAGAAACGCTTGAGAAACTCAAAATTTTCGCAGTTCTGATGCTCGAAACGAATAACTAGAACGGCTTAGGGGAAAACTACACCTACCGTTGTAATCGGGCGAGTTTCTACTTTCAGATGCAACAGAAATTTTGCGGATTGATCAATCCGTTCGCGAGATATGGCAATTTGGAGATAAGAAACGCTTGAGAAACTCAAAATTTTCGCATTTCTGATGCTCGAAACGAATGACGAGAACGGCCTAGGGGAGAAGTACACGTACCGTTGTAATCGGGCGAGTGTTTACTTTCAGATGCAACAGAAATTTTGCGGGTCGGTCAATCCGTTCGCGAGATATGGCAGTTTGGAGATAAGAAACGCTTGAGAAACTACAATTTTCGCAGTTCTGATGCTCGAAACGAATAACTAGAACGGCCCAGGGGAAAAGTGCGCATACCTTTGTAATCGGGCGAGTTTCTACTTTCAGATGCAACAGAAATTTTGCGGATCGGTCAATCCGTTCGCGATATATGGCAGTTTGAAGGTAAGAAACGCTTGAGAAACTCAAAATTTGCCCAGTTCTGATGCTCGAAACGAATAACTAGAACGGCCTAGGGTAAAACTACACATACCGTTGTAATCGGGCGAGTTTCTACTTTCAGATGCAACAGAAATTTTGCGGATTGGTCAATCCGTTAGCGAGATATGGCAGTTTGGACGTAAGAAACGCTAGAGAAACTCAAAATTTTCGCAGTTCTGATGCTAGAAACGAGTAACTAGAACGGCCTAGGGGAAAAGTACGCATACCGTTGTAATCGGGCGAGTTTCTACTTTCACAAGCAACAGAAATTTTGCGGATTGGTCAATCCGTTCGCGAGATACGGCAGTTTGGAGATAAGAAACGCTTTAGAAACTGTAAATTTTCGCAGTTCTGATGCTCGAAACGAATAACTAGAACGGCCCAGGGGAAAAGTGCGCATACCGTTGTAATCGGGCGAGTTTCTACTTTCAAATGCAACAGAAATTTTGTGGATTGGTCAATCCGTTCGCGAGATATGGCCGTTTGGATGTAAGAAACGCTTGAGCAACTTAAAATTTTCGCAGTTCTGATGCTCGAAACGAATAACTAGAACGGCCTAGGGGAAAAGTGCGCATACCGTTGTAATCGGGCGAGTTTCTACTTTCAGAAGCAACAGAAATTTTGCGGATTGGTCAATCCGTTCGCGAGATATGGCAGTTTGGAGGTAAGAAACGCTTGAGAAACTCAAAATTTTCGCAGTTCTGATGCTCGAAATGAATAACTAGAACGGCCTAGGGGAGAAGTACTCATACCGTTGTAATCGGGCGAGTTTCTACTTTCAGATGCAACAGAAATTTTGCGGATTGATCAATCCGTTCGCGAGATATGGCAGTTTGGAAATAAGAAACGCTTGAGAAACTCAAAATTTTCGCAGTTCTGATGCTAGAAACGAGTAACTAGAACGGCGTAGGGGAAAAGTGCGCATACCTTTGTAATCGGGCGAGATTCTACTTTCAGATGCAACAGAAATTTTGCGGATCGGTCAATCCGTTCGCGATATATGGCAGTATGGAGGTAAGAAACGCTTGAGAAACTCAAAATTTTCGCAGTCCTGATGCTCGAAACGAATAGCTGGAACGGCCTAGGGGAAAACTACTCATACCGTTGTAATCGGGCGAGTTTCTACTTTCAGGTGCAACAGAAATTTTGGGGATTGATCGTTCCGTTCGCGAGATATGGCAGTTTGGAGATAAGAAACTCTTTAGAAACTCAAAATTTTCGCAGTTCCGATGCTCGAAGCGAATAACTGGAACGGCCTAGGGGAAAACTAAACATACCGTTGTAATCGGGCGAGTTTCTACTTTCAGATGCAGCAGAAATTTTGCGGATTGGTCAATCCGTCCGCGAGATGTGGCAGTTTGGAGGTAAGAAACGCTTGAGAAACTCAAAATTTTCGCAGTTCTGATGCTAGAAACGAGAAACTAGAACGGCGTAGGGGAAAAGTGCGCATACCTTTGTAATCGGGCGAGTTTCTACTTTCAAATGCAACAGAAATTTTGTGGATTGGTCAATCCGTTCGCGAGATATGGCCGTTTGGATGTAAGAAACGCTTGAGCAACTCAAAATTTTCGCAGTACTGATGCTCGAAACGAATAACTAGAACGGCCTAGCGGAAAAGTGCGCATACCGTTGTAATCGGGCGAGTTTCTACTTTCAGAAGCAACAGAAATTTTGCGGATTGGTCAATCCGTTCGCGAGATATGGCAGTTTGGAGGTAAGAAACGCTTGAGAAACTCAAAATTTTCGCAGTTCTGATGCTCGAAATGAATAACTAGAACGGCCTAGGGGAGAAGTACTCATACCGTTGTAATCGGGCGAGTTTCCACTTTCAGATGCAACAGAAATTTTGCGGATTGATCAATCCGTTCGCGAGATATGGCAGTTTGGAAATAAGAAACGCTTGAGAAACTCAAAATTTTCGCAGTTCTGATGCTAGAAACGAGTAACTAGAACGGCGTAGGGGAAAAGTGCGCATACCTTTGTAATCGGGCGAGATTCTACTTTCAGATGCAACAGAAATTTTGCGGATCGGTCAATCCGTTCGCGATATATGGCAGTTTGAAGGTAAGAAACGCTTGAGAAACTCAAAATTTGCCCAGTTCTGATGCTCGAAACGAATGACTAGAACGGCCTAGGGGAGAAGTACGCATACCGTTGTAATCGGGCGAGTTTCTACTTTCAGATGCAACAGAAATTTTGCGGATCGGTCAATCCGTTCGCGAGATATGGCAGTTTGGATGCAAGAAACGCTTGAGAAACTCGAAATTTTCCCAGTCCTGATGCTCGAAACGAATAACTGTAACGGCCTAGGGGAAAACTACACAAACCGTTGTAATCGGGCGAGTCTCTACTTTCAGATGCAACAGAAATTTTGCGGATTGATCAATCCGTTCGCGAGATATGGCAGTTCGGAGGTAAGAAACGCTTGAGAAACTCAAAATTTTCGCAGTTCTGATGCTCGAAACGAATAGCTGGAACGGCCTAGGGGAAAACTACTCATACCGTTGTAATCGGGCGAGTTTCTACTTTCAGGTGCAACAGAAATTTTGCGGATTGGTCGATCCGTTCGCAAGATGCGGCAGTTTGGAAGTAAGAAACGCTTGAGAAACTCAAAATTTTCGCAGTTCTGATGCTCGAAACGAATAACTAGAACGGCTTAGGGGAAAACTACACCTACCGTTGCAATCGGGCGAGTCTCTACTTTCAGATGCAACAGAAATTTTGCGGATTGATCAATCCGTTCGCGAGATATGGCAATTTGGAGATAAGAAACGCTTGAGAAACTCAAAATTTTCGCATTTCTGATGCTCGAAACGAATGACGAGAACGGCCTAGGGGAGAAGTACACGTACCGTTGTACTCGGGCGAGTGTCTACTTTCAGATGCAACAGAAATTTTGCGGATCGGTCAATCCGTTCGCGAGATATGGCAGTTTGGATGTAAGAAACGCTAGTGATACTCGAAATTTTCGCAGTTCTGATGCTCGAAACGAATAACTGGAACGGCCTAGGGGAAAACTACACATAACGTTGTAATCGGGCGAGTCTCTACTTTCAGATGCAACAGAAATTTTGCGGATTGGTCAATCCGTTCGCGAGATATGGCAGTTTGGAAGTAAGAAACGCTTGAGAAACTCAAAATTTTCGCAGTTCTGATGCTCGAAACGAATAACTAGAACGGCCTAGGGGAAAAGTGCGCATACCGTTGTAATCGGGCGAGTTTCTACTTTCAGATGCAACAGAAATGTTGCGGATTGGTCAATCCGTCCGTGAGATGTGGCAGTTTGGAGGTAAGAAACGCTTGAGAAACTCAAAATTTTCGCAGTTCTGATGCTAGAAACGAGTAACTAGAACGGCGTAGGGGAAAAGTGCGCATACCTTTGTAATCGGGCGAGATTCTACTTTCAGATGCAACAGAAATTTTGCGGATCGGTCAATCCGTTCGCGATATATGGCAGTATGGAGGTAAGAAACGCTTGAGAAACTCAAAATTTTCGCAGTTCTGATGCTCGAAACGAATAGCTGGAACGGCCTAGGGGAAAACTACTCATACCGTTGTAATCGGGCGAGTTTCTACTTTCAGGTGCAACAGAAATTTTGGGGATTGATCGTTCCGTTCGCGAGATATGGCAGTTTGGAGATAAGAAACTCTTTAGAAACTCAAAATTTTCGCAGTTCCGATGCTCGAAGCGAATAACTGGAACGGCCTAGGGGAAAACTAAACATACCGTTGTAATCGGGCGAGTTTCTACTTTCAGATGCAGCAGAAATTTTGCGGATTGGTCAATCCGTCCGCGAGATGTGGCAGTTTGGAGGTAAGAAACGCTTGAGAAACTCAAAATTTTCGCAGTTCTGATGCTAGAAACGAGAAACTAGAACGGCGTAGGGGAAAAGTGCGCATACCTTTGTAATCGGGCGAGATTCTACTTTCAGATGCAACAGAAATTTTGCGGATCGGTCAATCCGCTCGCGATATATGGCAGTTTGAATGTAAGAAACGCTTGAGAAACTCAAAATTTGCCCAGTTCTGATGCTCGAAACGAATGACTAGAACGGCCTAGGGGAGAAGTACACGTACCGTTGTAATCGGGCGAGTGTCTACTTTCAGATGCAACAGAAATTTTGCGGATTGATCAATCCGTTCGCGAGATATGGCAATTTGGAGATAAGAAACGCTTGAGAAACTCAAAATTTTCGCATTTCTGATGCTCGAAACGAATGACGAGAACGGCCTAGGGGAGAAGTACACGTACCGTTGTAATCGGGCGAGTGTCTACTTTCAGATGCAACAGAAATTTTGCGGATCGGTCAATCCGTTCGCGATATATGGCAGTATGGAGGTAAGAAACGCTTGAGAAACTCAAAATTTTCGCAGTTCTGATGCTCGAAGCGAATAGCTGGAACGGCCTAGGGGAAAACTACTCATACCGTTGTAATCGGGCGAGTTTCTACTTTCAGGTGCAACAGAAATTTTGCGGATTGGTCGATCCGTTCGCAAGATGCGGCAGTTTGGAAGTAAGAAACGCTTGAGAAACTCAAAATTTTCGCAGTTCTGATGCTCGAAACGAATAACTAGAACGGCTTAGAGGAAAACTACACCTACCGTTGTAATCGGGCGAGTTTCTACTTTCAGATGCAACAGAAATTTTGCGGATTGGCCAATCCGTTCGCGAGATATGGCAGTTTGGAGGTAAGAAACGCTTGAGAAACTCAAAATTTTCGCAGTTCTGATGCTCGAAACCAATAACTAGAACCGCCTAGGGGAAAAGTGCGCATACCGTTGTAATCGGGCGAGTTTCTACTTTCAGATGCAACAGAAATTTTGCGGATTGATCAATCCGTTCGCGAGATATGGCAATTTGGAGATAAGAAACGCTTGAGAAACTCAAAATTTTCGCATTTCTGATGCTCGAAACGAATGACGAGAACGGCCTAGGGGAGAAGTACACGTACCGTTGTAATCGGGCGAGTGTCTACTTTCAGATGCAACAGAAATTTTGCGGGTCGGTCAATCCGTTCGCGAGATATGGCAGTTTGGAGATAAGAAACGCTTGAGAAACTACAATTTTCGCAGTTCTGATGCTCGAAACGAATAACTAGAACGGCCCAGGGGAAAAGTGCGCATACCATTGTAATCGGGCGAGTTTCTACTTTCAGATGCAACAGAAATTTTGTGGATTGGTCAATCCGTTCGCGAGATGTGGCAGTTTGGAGGTAAGAAACGCTTGAGAAACTCAAAATTTTCCCACTTCTGATGCTCGAAACGAATAACTAGAACGGCCTAGGGGAAAACTACACATACCGTTGTAATCGGGCGAGTTTCTACTTTCAGATGCAGCAGAAATTTTGCGGATTGGTCAATCCGTTCGCGAGATGTGGCAGTTTGGAGGTAAGAAACGCTTGAGAAACTCAAAATTTTCGCATTTCTGATGCTCGAAACGAATAACTAGAACGGCCTAGGGGAAAAGTGCGCATACCGTTGTAATCGGGCGAGTTTCTACTTTCAGATGCAACAGAAATGTTGCGGATTGGTCAATCCGTTCGCGAGATATGGCAGTTTGGAGATAAGAAACGCTTGAGAAACTACAATTTTCGCAGTTCTGATGCTCGAAACGAATAACTAGAACGGCCCAGGGGAAAAGTGCGCATACCATTGTAATCGGGCGAGTTTCTACTTTCAGATGCAACAGAAATTTTGTGGATTGGTCAATCCGTTCGCGAGATGTGGCAGTTTGGAGGTAAGAAACGCTTGAGAAACTCAAAATTTTCCCACTTCTGATGCTCGAAACGAATAACTAGAACGGCCTAGGGGAAAACTACACATACCGTTGTAATCGGGCGAGTTTCTACTTTCAGATGCAGCAGAAATTTTGCGGATTGGTCAATCCGTTCGCGAGATGTGGCAGTTTGGAGGTAAGAAACGCTTGAGAAACTCAAAATTTTCGCATTTCTGATGCTCGAAACGAATAACTAGAACGGCCTAGGGGAAAAGTGCGCATACCGTTGTAATCGGGCGAGTTTCTACTTTCAGATGCAACAGAAATGTTGCGGATTGGTCAATCCGTTCGCGAGATATGGCAGTTTGGAGATAAGAAACGCTTGAGAAACTCAAAATTTTCGCAGTTCTGATGCTCGAAACGAATAACTAGAACGGCCCAGGGGAAAAGTGCGCATACCATTGTAATCGGGCGAGTTTCTACTTTCAGATGCAACAGAAATTTTGTGGATTGGTCAATCCGTTCGCGAGATGTGGCAGTTTGGAGGTAAGAAACGCTTGAGAAACTCAAAATTTTCCCACTTCTGATGCTCGAAACGAATAACTAGAACGGCCTAGGGGAAAACTACACATACCGTTGTAATCGGGCGAGTTTCTACTTTCAGATGCAGCAGAAATTTTGCGGATTGGTCAATCCGTTCGCGAGATGTGGCAGTTTGGAGGTAAGAAACGCTTGAGAAACTCAAAATTTTCGCAGTTCTGATGCTCGAATCGAATAACTAGAACGGCCTAGGGGAAAAGTACACATACCGATGTAATCGGGCGAGTTTCTACTTTCAGATGCAACAGAAATTTTGCGGATTGGTCAATCCGTTCGCTAGATATGGCAGTTTGGAGATATGAAACGCTTGAGAAACTCAAAATTTTCGCAGTTCTGATGCTCGAAACGAATGACTAGAACGGCCTAGGGGAGAAGTACGCATACCGTTGTAATCGGGCGAGTGTCTACTTCCAGATGCAACAGAAATTTTGCGGATTGATCGTTCCGTTCGCGAGATATGGCAGTTTGGAGATAAGAATCGCTTTAGAAACTCAAAATTTTCGCAGTTCCGATGCTCGAAGCGAATAACTGGAACGGCCTAGGGGAAAACTACACATACCGTTGTAATCGGGCGAGTTTCTACTTTCAGATGCAGCAGAAATTTTGCGGATTGGTCAATCCGTCCGCGAGATGTGGCAGTTTGGAGGTAAGAAACGCTTGAGAAACTCAAAATTTTTGCAGTTCTGATGCTCGAATCGAATAACTAGAACGGCCTAGGGGAAAAGTACGCATACCGATGTAATCGGGCGAGTTTCTACTTTCAGATGCAACAGAAATTTTGCGGATTGGTCAATCCGTTCGCGAGATATTGCAGTTTGGAGGTAAGAAACGCTTGAGAAACTCAAAATTTTCGCAGTTCTGATGCTCGAAATGAATAACTGGAACGGCCTAGGGGAAAACTACACATACCGTTGTAATCGGGCGAGTTTCTACTTTCAGATGCAACAGAAATTTTGTGGATTGGTCAATCCGTTCGCGAGATGTGGCAGTTTGGAGGTAAGAAACGCTTGAGAAACTCAAAATTTTCCCACTTCTGATGCTCGAAACGAATAACTAGAACGGCCTAGGGGAAAACCACACATACCGTTGTAATCGGGCGAGTTTCTACTTTCAGATGCAGCAGAAATTTTGCGGATTGGTCAATCCGTTCGCGAGATGTGGCAGTTTGGAGGTAAGAAACGCTTGAGAAACTCAAAATTTTCGCAGTTCTGATGCTCGAATCGAATAACTAGAACGGCCTAGGGGAAAAGTACGCATACCGATGTAATCGGGCGAGTTTCTACTTTCAGATGCAACAGAAATTTTGCGGATTGGTCAATCCGTTCGCTAGATATGGCAGTTTGGAGATAAGAAACGCTTGAGAAACTCCAAATTTTCGCAGTTCTGATGCTCGAAACGAATGACTAGAACGGCCTAGGGGAGAAGTACGCACACCGTTGTAATCGGGCGAGTGTCTACTTCCAGATGCAAAAGAAATTTTGCGGATTGATCGTTGCGTTCGCGAGATATGGCAGTTTGGAGATAAGAAACGCTTTAGAAACTCAAAATTTTCGCAGTTCCGATGCTCGAAACGAATAACTGGAACGGCCTAGGGGAAAACTACACATACCGTTGTAATCGGGCGAGTTTCCACTTTCAGAAGCAACAGAAATTTTGCGGATTGGTTAATCCGTTCGCGAGATATGGCAGTTTGGAGATAAGAAACGCTTGAGAAACTACAATTTTTGCAGTTCTGATGCTCGAAACGAATAACTAGAACGGCCTAGGGGAAAAGTACGCATACCGATGTAATCGGGCGAGTTTCTACTTTCAGATGCAACAGAAATTTTGCGGATTGGTCAATCCGTTCGCGAGATATGGCAGTTTGGAGATAAGAAACGCTTGAGAAACTCAAAATTTTCGCAGTTCTGATGCTCGAAATGAATAACTGGAACGGCCTAGGGGAAAACTACACATACCGTTGTAATCGGGCGAGTTTCTACTTTCAGATGCAACAGAAATTTTGCGGATTGGTCAATCCGTTCGCGAGATGTGGCAGTTTGGAGGTAAGAAACGCTTGAGAACCTCAAAATTTTCCCATTTCTGATGCTCGAAACGAATAACTAGAACGGCCTAGGGGAAAACTACACATACCGTTGTAATCGGGCGAGTTTCTACTTTCAGATGCAGCAGAAATTTTGCGGATTGGTCAATCCGTTCGCGAGATGTGGCAGTTTGGAGCTAAGAAACGCTTGAGAGACACAAAATTTTCGCAGTTCTGATGATCGAAACGAATAACTAGAACGGCCGAGGGCAAAAGTGCGCATACCATTGTAATCGGGCGAGTTTCTACTTTCAGATGCAGCAGAAATTTTGCGGATTGGTCAATCCGTTCGCGAGATGTGGCAGTTTGGAGGTAAGAAACGCTTGAGAAACTCAAAATTTTCGCCGTTCTGATGCTCGAAACGAATAACTAGTACGGCCTAGGGGAAAAGTACGCATACCGATGTAATCGGGCGAGTTTCTACTTTCAGATGCAACAGAAATTTTGCGGATTGGTCAATCCGTTCGCGAGATATGGCAGTTTGGAGATAAGAAACGCTTGAGAAACTCAAAATTTTCGCAGTTCTGATGCTCGAAACGAATGACTAGAACGGCCTAGGGGAGGAGTACGCATACCGTTGTAATCGGGCGAGTGTCTACTTTCAGATGCAACAGAAATTTTGAGGATTGATCGTTCCGTTCGCGAGATATGGCAGTTTGGAGATAAGAAACGCTTGAGGAACTCAAAATTTTCGCAGTTCTGATGCTCGAAACGAATGACTAGAACGGCCTAGGGGCGAAGTACACGTACCGTTGTAATCGGGCGAGTGTCTACTTTCAGATGCAACAGAAATTTTGCGGGTCGGTCAATCCGTTCGCGAGATATGGCAGTTTGGAGATAAGAAACGCTTGAGAAACTACAATTTTCGCAGTTCTGATGCTCGAAACGAATAACTAGAACGGCCCAGGGGAAAAGTGCGCATACCATTGTAATCGGGCGAGTTTCTACTTTCAGATGCAACAGAAATTTTGTGGATTGGTCAATCCGTTCGCGAGATGTGGCAGTTTGGAGGTAAGAAACGCTTGAGAAACTCAAAATTTTCCCACTTCTGATGCTCGAAACGAATAACTAGAACGGCCTAGGGGAAAACTACACATACCGTTGTAATCGGGCGAGTTTCTACTTTCAGATGCAGCAGAAATTTTGCGGATTGGTCAATCCGTTCGCGAGATGTGGCAGTTTGGAGGTAAGAAACGCTTGAGAAACTCAAAATTTTCGCATTTCTGATGCTCGAAACGAATAACTAGAACGGCCTAGGGGAAAAGTGCGCATACCGTTGTAATCGGGCGAGTTTCTACTTTCAGATGCAACAGAAATGTTGCGGATTGGTCAATCCGTTCGCGAGATATGGCAGTTTGGAGATAAGAAACGCTTGAGAAACTACAATTTTCGCAGTTCTGATGCTCGAAACGAATAACTAGAACGGCCCAGGGGAAAAGTGCGCATACCATTGTAATCGGGCGAGTTTCTACTTTCAGATGCAACAGAAATTTTGTGGATTGGTCAATCCGTTCGCGAGATGTGGCAGTTTGGAGGTAAGAAACGCTTGAGAAACTCAAAATTTTCCCACTTCTGATGCTCGAAACGAATAACTAGAACGGCCTAGGGGAAAACTACACATACCGTTGTAATCGGGCGAGTTTCTACTTTCAGATGCAGCAGAAATTTTGCGGATTGGTCAATCCGTTCGCGAGATGTGGCAGTTTGGAGGTAAGAAACGCTTGAGAAACTCAAAATTTTCGCATTTCTGATGCTCGAAACGAATAACTAGAACGGCCTAGGGGAAAAGTGCGCATACCGTTGTAATCGGGCGAGTTTCTACTTTCAGATGCAACAGAAATGTTGCGGATTGGTCAATCCGTTCGCGAGATATGGCAGTTTGGAGATAAGAAACGCTTGAGAAACTCAAAATTTTCGCAGTTCTGATGCTCGAAACGAATAACTAGAACGGCCCAGGGGAAAAGTGCGCATACCATTGTAATCGGGCGAGTTTCTACTTTCAGATGCAACAGAAATTTTGTGGATTGGTCAATCCGTTCGCGAGATGTGGCAGTTTGGAGGTAAGAAACGCTTGAGAAACTCAAAATTTTCCCACTTCTGATGCTCGAAACGAATAACTAGAACGGCCTAGGGGAAAACTACACATACCGTTGTAATCGGGCGAGTTTCTACTTTCAGATGCAGCAGAAATTTTGCGGATTGGTCAATCCGTTCGCGAGATGTGGCAGTTTGGAGGTAAGAAACGCTTGAGAAACTCAAAATTTTCGCAGTTCTGATGCTCGAATCGAATAACTAGAACGGCCTAGGGGAAAAGTACACATACCGATGTAATCGGGCGAGTTTCTACTTTCAGATGCAACAGAAATTTTGCGGATTGGTCAATCCGTTCGCTAGATATGGCAGTTTGGAGATATGAAACGCTTGAGAAACTCAAAATTTTCGCAGTTCTGATGCTCGAAACGAATGACTAGAACGGCCTAGGGGAGAAGTACGCATACCGTTGTAATCGGGCGAGTGTCTACTTCCAGATGCAACAGAAATTTTGCGGATTGATCGTTCCGTTCGCGAGATATGGCAGTTTGGAGATAAGAATCGCTTTAGAAACTCAAAATTTTCGCAGTTCCGATGCTCGAAGCGAATAACTGGAACGGCCTAGGGGAAAACTACACATACCGTTGTAATCGGGCGAGTTTCTACTTTCAGATGCAGCAGAAATTTTGCGGATTGGTCAATCCGTCCGCGAGATGTGGCAGTTTGGAGGTAAGAAACGCTTGAGAAACTCAAAATTTTTGCAGTTCTGATGCTCGAATCGAATAACTAGAACGGCCTAGGGGAAAAGTACGCATACCGATGTAATCGGGCGAGTTTCTACTTTCAGATGCAACAGAAATTTTGCGGATTGGTCAATCCGTTCGCGAGATATTGCAGTTTGGAGGTAAGAAACGCTTGAGAAACTCAAAATTTTCGCAGTTCTGATGCTCGAAATGAATAACTGGAACGGCCTAGGGGAAAACTACACATACCGTTGTAATCGGGCGAGTTTCTACTTTCAGATGCAACAGAAATTTTGTGGATTGGTCAATCCGTTCGCGAGATGTGGCAGTTTGGAGGTAAGAAACGCTTGAGAAACTCAAAATTTTCCCACTTCTGATGCTCGAAACGAATAACTAGAACGGCCTAGGGGAAAACTACACATACCGTTGTAATCGGGCGAGTTTCTACTTTCAGATGCAGCAGAAATTTTGCGGATTGGTCAATCCGTTCGCGAGATGTGGCAGTTTGGAGGTAAGAAACGCTTGAGAAACTCAAAATTTTCGCAGTTCTGATGCTCGAATCGAATAACTAGAACGGCCTAGGGGAAAAGTACGCATACCGATGTAATCGGGCGAGTTTCTACTTTCAGATGCAACAGAAATTTTGCGGATTGGTCAATCCGTTCGCTAGATATGGCAGTTTGGAGATAAGAAACGCTTGAGAAACTCCAAATTTTCGCAGTTCTGATGCTCGAAACGAATGACTAGAACGGCCTAGGGGAGAAGTACGCACACCGTTGTAATCGGGCGAGTGTCTACTTCCAGATGCAAAAGAAATTTTGCGGATTGATCGTTGCGTTCGCGAGATATGGCAGTTTGGAGATAAGAAACGCTTTAGAAACTCAAAATTTTCGCAGTTCCGATGCTCGAAACGAATAACTGGAACGGCCTAGGGGAAAACTACACATACCGTTGTAATCGGGCGAGTTTCCACTTTCAGAAGCAACAGAAATTTTGCGGATTGGTTAATCCGTTCGCGAGATATGGCAGTTTGGAGATAAGAAACGCTTGAGAAACTACAATTTTTGCAGTTCTGATGCTCGAAACGAATAACTAGAACGGCCTAGGGGAAAAGTACGCATACCGATGTAATCGGGCGAGTTTCTACTTTCAGATGCAACAGAAATTTTGCGGATTGGTCAATCCGTTCGCGAGATATGGCAGTTTGGAGATAAGAAACGCTTGAGAAACTCAAAATTTTCGCAGTTCTGATGCTCGAAATGAATAACTGGAACGGCCTAGGGGAAAACTACACATACCGTTGTAATCGGGCGAGTTTCTACTTTCAGATGCAACAGAAATTTTGCGGATTGGTCAATCCGTTCGCGAGATGTGGCAGTTTGGAGGTAAGAAACGCTTGAGAACCTCAAAATTTTCCCATTTCTGATGCTCGAAACGAATAACTAGAACGGCCTAGGGGAAAACTACACATACCGTTGTAATCGGGCGAGTTTCTACTTTCAGATGCAGCAGAAATTTTGCGGATTGGTCAATCCGTTCGCGAGATGTGGCAGTTTGGAGCTAAGAAACGCTTGAGAGACACAAAATTTTCGCAGTTCTGATGATCGAAACGAATAACTAGAACGGCCCAGGGCAAAAGTGCGCATACCATTGTAATCGGGCGAGTTTCTACTTTCAGATGCAGCAGAAATTTTGCGGATTGGTCAATCCGTTCGCGAGATGTGGCAGTTTGGAGGTAAGAAACGCTTGAGAAACTCAAAATTTTCGCCGTTCTGATGCTCGAAACGAATAACTAGTACGGCCTAGGGGAAAAGTACGCATACCGATGTAATCGGGCGAGTTTCTACTTTCAGATGCAACAGAAATTTTGCGGATTGGTCAATCCGTTCGCGAGATATGGCAGTTTGGAGATAAGAAACGCTTGAGAAACTCAAAATTTTCGCAGTTCTGATGCTCGAAACGAATGACTAGAACGGCCTAGGGGAGGAGTACGCATACCGTTGTAATCGGGCGAGTGTCTACTTTCAGATGCAACAGAAATTTTGAGGATTGATCGTTCCGTTCGCGAGATATGGCAGTTTGGAGATAAGAAACGCTTGAGGAACTCAAAATTTTCGCAGTTCTGATGCTCGAAACGAATGACTAGAACGGCCTAGGGGCGAAGTACGCATGCCGTTGTAATCGGGCGAGTGTCTACTTTCAGATGCAACAGAAATTTTGCGGATTGATCGTTCCGTTCGCGAGATATGGCAGTTTGGAGATAAGAAACGCTTTAGAAACTCAAAATTTTCGCAGTTCTGATGCTCGAAACGAATAACTGGAACGGCCTAGGGGAAAACTACACATACCGTTGTAATCGGGCGAGTTTCTACTTTCAGATGCAACAGAAATTTTGCGGATTGGTCAATCCGTTCGCGAGATAAGGCAGTTTGGAGATAAGAAACCCTTGAGAAACTCAAAATTTTCGCAGTTCTGATGCTCGAAACGAATAACTAGAACGGCCCAGGGGAAAAGTGCGCATACCATTGTAATCGGGCGAGTTTCTACTTTCAGATGCAGCAGAAATTTTGCGGATTGGTCAATCCGTTCGCGAGATGTGGCAGTTTGGAGGTAAGAAACGCTTGAGAAACTCAAAATTTTCGCAGTTCTGATGCTCGAAACGAATAACTAGTACGGCCTAGGGGAAAAGTACGCATACCGATGTAATCGGGCGAGTTTCTACTTTCAGATGCAACAGAAATTTTGAGGATTGATCGTTCCGTTCGCGAGATATGGCAGTTTGGAGATAAGAAACGCTTTAGAAACTCAAAATTTTCGCAGTTCTGATGCTCGAAACGAATAACTGGAACGGCCTAGGGGAGAAGTACGCATACCGTTGTAATCGGGCGAGTGTCTACTTTCATGTGCAACAGAAATTTTGCGGATTGGTCAATCCGTTCGCGAGATATGGCCGTTTGGAGGTAAGAAACGCTTGAGAAACTCAAAATTTTCGCAGTTCTGATGCTCGAAACGAATAACTGGAACGGTCTAGGGGAAAACTATACACACCGTTGTAATCGGGCGAGTTTCTACTTTCAGATGCGACAGAAATTTTGCGGATTGGTCAATCCGTTCGCGAGATGTGGCAGTTTGGAGATAAGAAACGCTTGAGAAACTCAAAATTTTCGCAGTTCCGATGCTCGAAACGAATGACTAGAACGGCCTAGGGGAAAACTACGCATACCGTTGTAATCGGGCGAGTTTCTACTTTCAGATGCAACAGAAATTTTGCGGATTGGTCAATCCGTTCGCGAGATATGGCAGTTTGGAGATAAGAAACGCTTGAGAAACTCCAAATTTTCGCAGTTCTGATGCTCGAAACGAATGACTAGAACGGCCTAGGGGAGAAGTACGCACACCGTTGTAATCGGGCGAGTGTCTACTTCCAGATGCAAAAGAAATTTTGCGGATTGATCGTTGCGTTCGCGAGATATGGCAGTTTGGAGATAAGAAACGCTTTAGAAACTCAAAATTTTCGCAGTTCCGATGCTCGAAACGAATAACTGGAACGGCCTAGGGGAAAACTACACATACCGTTGTAATCGGGCGAGTTTCCACTTTCAGAAGCAACAGAAATTTTGCGGATTGGTTAATCCGTTCGCGAGATATGGCAGTTTGGAGATAAGAAACGCTTGAGAAACTACAATTTTTGCAGTTCTGATGCTCGAAACGAATAACTAGAACGGCCTAGGGGAAAAGTACGCATACCGATGTAATCGGGCGAGTTTCTACTTTCAGATGCAACAGAAATTTTGCGGATTGGTCGATCCGTTCGCGAGATATGGCAGTTTGGAGATAAGAAACGCTTGAGAAACTCAAAATTTTCGCAGTTCTGATGCTCGAAATGAATAACTGGAACGGCCTAGGGGAAAACTACACATACCGTTGTAATCGGGCGAGTTTCTACTTTCAGATGCAACAGAAATTTTGCGGATTGGTCAATCCGTTCGCGAGATGTGGCAGTTTGGAGGTAAGAAACGCTTGAGAACCTCAAAATTTTCCCATTTCTGATGCTCGAAACGAATAACTAGAACGGCCTAGGGGAAAACTACACATACCGTTGTAATCGGGCGAGTTTCTACTTTCAGATGCAGCAGAAATTTTGCGGATTGGTCAATCCGTTCGCGAGATGTGGCAGTTTGGAGCTAAGAAACGCTTGAGAGACACAAAATTTTCGCAGTTCTGATGATCGAAACGAATAACTAGAACGGCCCAGGGCAAAAGTGCGCATACCATTGTAATCGGGCGAGTTTCTACTTTCAGATGCAGCAGAAATTTTGCGGATTGGTCAATCCGTTCGCGAGATGTGGCAGTTTGGAGGTAAGAAACGCTTGAGAAACTCAAAATTTTCGCCGTTCTGATGCTCGAAACGAATAACTAGTACGGCCTAGGGGAAAAGTACGCATACCGATGTAATCGGGCGAGTTTCTACTTTCAGATGCAACAGAAATTTTGCGGATTGGTCAATCCGTTCGCGAGATATGGCAGTTTGGAGATAAGAAACGCTTGAGAAACTCAAAATTTTCGCAGTTCTGATGCTCGAAACGAATGACTAGAACGGCCTAGGGGAGGAGTACGCATACCGTTGTAATCGGGCGAGTGTCTACTTTCAGATGCAACAGAAATTTTGAGGATT
Organism: Ptiloglossa arizonensis; assembly: GCF_051014685.1. Lineage (NCBI taxonomy): Eukaryota > Metazoa > Arthropoda > Insecta > Hymenoptera > Colletidae > Ptiloglossa > Ptiloglossa arizonensis. The sequence continues at coordinate 343,194 of NW_027478850.1, read as the reverse complement.
GATCGTTCCGTTCGCGAGATATGGCAGTTTGGAGATAAGAAACGCTTGAGGAACTCAAAATTTTCGCAGTTCTGATGCTCGAAACGAATGACTAGAACGGCCTAGGGGCGAAGTACGCATGCCGTTGTAATCGGGCGAGTGTCTACTTTCAGATGCAACAGAAATTTTGCGGATTGATCGTTCCGTTCGCGAGATATGGCAGTTTGGAGATAAGAAACGCTTTAGAAACTCAAAATTTTCGCAGTTCTGATGCTCGAAACGAATAACTGGAACGGCCTAGGGGAAAACTACACATACCGTTGTAATCGGGCGAGTTTCTACTTTCAGATGCAACAGAAATTTTGCGGATTGGTCAATCCGTTCGCGAGATAAGGCAGTTTGGAGATAAGAAACCCTTGAGAAACTCAAAATTTTCGCAGTTCTGATGCTCGAAACGAATAACTAGAACGGCCCAGGGGAAAAGTGCGCATACCATTGTAATCGGGCGAGTTTCTACTTTCAGATGCAGCAGAAATTTTGCGGATTGGTCAATCCGTTCGCGAGATGTGGCAGTTTGGAGGTAAGAAACGCTTGAGAAACTCAAAATTTTCGCAGTTCTGATGCTCGAAACGAATAACTAGTACGGCCTAGGGGAAAAGTACGCATACCGATGTAATCGGGCGAGTTTCTACTTTCAGATGCAACAGAAATTTTGAGGATTGATCGTTCCGTTCGCGAGATATGGCAGTTTGGAGATAAGAAACGCTTTAGAAACTCAAAATTTTCGCAGTTCTGATGCTCGAAACGAATAACTGGAACGGCCTAGGGGAGAAGTACGCATACCGTTGTAATCGGGCGAGTGTCTACTTTCATGTGCAACAGAAATTTTGCGGATTGGTCAATCCGTTCGCGAGATATGGCCGTTTGGAGGTAAGAAACGCTTGAGAAACTCAAAATTTTCGCAGTTCTGATGCTCGAAACGAATGACTAGAACGGCCTAGGGGAGGAGTACGCATACCGTTGTAATCGGGCGAGTGTCTACTTTCAGATGCAACAGAAATTTTGAGGATTGATCGTTCCGTTCGCGAGATATGGCAGTTTGGAGATAAGAAACGCTTGAGGAACTCAAAATTTTCGCAGTTCTGATGCTCGAAACGAATGACTAGAACGGCCTAGGGGAGAACTACGCATGCCGTTGTAATCGGGCGAGTGTCTACTTTCAGATGCAACAGAAATTTTGCGGATTGATCGTTCCGTTCGCGAGATATGGCAGTTTGGAGATAAGAAACGCTTTAGAAACTCAAAATTTTCGCAGTTCTGATGCTCGAAACGAATAACTGGAACGGCCTAGGGGAAAACTACACATACCGTTGTAATCGGGCGAGTTTCTACTTTCAGATGCAACAGAAATTTTGCGGATTGGTCAATCCGTTCGCGAGATAAGGCAGTTTGGAGATAAGAAACGCTTGAGAAACTCAAAATTTTCGCAGTTCTGATGCTCGAAACGAATAACTAGAACGGCCCAGGGGAAAAGTGCGCATACCATTGTAATCGGGCGAGTTTCTACTTTCAGATGCAGCAGAAATTTTGCGGATTGGTCAATCCGTTCGCGAGATGTGGCAGTTTGGAGGTAAGAAACGCTTGAGGAACTCAAAATTTTCGCAGTTCTGATGCTCGAAACGAATAACTAGTACGGCCTAGGGGAAAAGTACGCATACCGATGTAATCGGGCGAGTTTCTACTTTCAGATGCAACAGAAATTTTGCGGATTGGTCAATCCGTTCGCGAGATATGGCAGTTTGGAGATAAGAAACGCTTGAGAAACTCAAAATTTTCGCAGTTCTGATGCTCGAAACGAATGACTAGAACGGCCTAGGGGAGGAGTACGCATACCGTTGTAATCGGGCGAGTGTCTACTTTCAGATGCAACAGAATTTTTGAGGATTGATCGTTCCGTTCGCGAGATATGGCAGTTTGGAGATAAGAAACGCTTTAGAAACTCAAAATTTTCGCAGTTCTGATGCTCGAAACGAATAACTGGAACGGCCTAGGGGAGAAGTACGCATACCGTTGTAATCGGGCGAGTGTCTACTTTCAGATGCAACAGAAATTTTGCGGATTGGTCAATCCGTTCGCGAGATATGGCCGTTTGGAGGTAAGAAACGCTTGAGAAACTCAAAATTTTCGCAGTTCTGATGCTCGAAACGAATAACTGGAACGGTCTAGGGGAAAACTATACACAACGTTGTAATCGGGCGAGTTTCTACTTTCAGATGCGACAGAAATTTTGCGGATTGGTCAATCCGTTCGCGAGATGTGGCAGTTTGGAGGTAAGAAACGCTTGAGAAACTCAAAATTTTCGCAGTTCTGATGCTCGAAACGAATAACTAGAACGGCCTAGGGGAAAAGTACGCATACCGTTGTAATCGGGCGAGTGTCTACTTTCATGTGCAACAGAAATTTTGCGGATTGGTCAATCCGTTCGCGAGATATGGCCGTTTGGAGGTAAGAAACGCTTGAGAAACTCAAAATTTTCGCAGTTCTGATGCTCGAAACGAATAACTGGAACGGCCTAGGGGAAAAGTACGCATACCGATGTAATCGGGCGAGTTTCTACTTTCAGATGCGACAGAAATTTTGCGGATTGGTCAATCCGTTCGCGAGATGTGGCAGTTTGGAGGTAAGAAACGCTTGAGAAACTCAAAATTTTCGCAGTTCTGATGCTCGAAACGAATAACTAGTACGGCCTAGGGGAGAAGTACGCATACCGATGTAATCGGGCGAGTTTCTACTTTCAGATGCAACAGAAATTTTGAGGATTGATCGTTCCGTTCGCGAGATATGGCAGTTTGGAGATAAGAAACGCTTTAGAAACTCAAAATTTTCGCAGTTCTGATGCTCGAAACGAATAACTGGAACGGCCTAGGGGAGAAGTACGCATACCGTTGTAATCGGGCGAGTGTCTACTTTCATGTGCAACAGAAATTTTGCGGATTGGTCAATCCGTTCGCGAGATATGGCCGTTTGGAGGTAAGAAACGCTTGAGAAACTCAAAATTTTCGCAGTTCTGATGCTCGAAACGAATAACTGGAACGGTCTAGGGGAAAACTATACACACCGTTGTAATCGGGCGAGTTTCTACTTTCAGATGCGACAGAAATTTTGCGGATTGGTCAATCCGTTCGCGAGATGTGGCAGTTTGGAGATAAGAAACGCTTGAGAAACTCAAAATTTTCGCAGTTCCGATGCTCGAAACGAATGACTAGAACGGCCTAGGGGAAAACTACGCATACCGTTGTAATCGGGCGAGTTTCTACTTTCAGATGCAACAGAAATTTTGCGGATTGGTCAATCCGTTCGCGAGATATGGCAGTTTGGAGATAAGAAACGCTTGAGAAACTCAAAATTTTCGCAGTTCTGATGCTCGAAACGAATGACTAGAACGGCCTAGGGGAGGAGTACGCATACCGTTGTAATCGGGCGAGTGTCTACTTTCAGATGCAACAGAAATTTTGAGGATTGATCGTTCCGTTCGCGAGATATGGCAGTTTGGAGATAAGAAACGCTTGAGGAACTCAAAATTTTCGCAGTTCTGATGCTCGAAACGAATGACTAGAACGGCCTAGGGGAGAACTACGCATGCCGTTGTAATCGGGCGAGTGTCTACTTTCAGATGCAACAGAAATTTTGCGGATTGATCGTTCCGTTCGCGAGATATGGCAGTTTGGAGATAAGAAACGCTTTAGAAACTCAAAATTTTCGCAGTTCTGATGCTCGAAACGAATAACTGGAACGGCCTAGGGGAAAACTACACATACCGTTGTAATCGGGCGAGTTTCTACTTTCAGATGCAACAGAAATTTTGCGGATTGGTCAATCCGTTCGCGAGATAAGGCAGTTTGGAGATAAGAAACGCTTGAGAAACTCAAAATTTTCGCAGTTCTGATGCTCGAAACGAATAACTAGAACGGCCCAGGGGAAAAGTGCGCATACCATTGTAATCGGGCGAGTTTCTACTTTCAGATGCAGCAGAAATTTTGCGGATTGGTCAATCCGTTCGCGAGATGTGGCAGTTTGGAGGTAAGAAACGCTTGAGGAACTCAAAATTTTCGCAGTTCTGATGCTCGAAACGAATAACTAGTACGGCCTAGGGGAAAAGTACGCATACCGATGTAATCGGGCGAGTTTCTACTTTCAGATGCAACAGAAATTTTGCGGATTGGTCAATCCGTTCGCGAGATATGGCAGTTTGGAGATAAGAAACGCTTGAGAAACTCAAAATTTTCGCAGTTCTGATGCTCGAAACGAATGACTAGAACGGCCTAGGGGAGGAGTACGCATACCGTTGTAATCGGGCGAGTGTCTACTTTCAGATGCAACAGAATTTTTGAGGATTGATCGTTCCGTTCGCGAGATATGGCAGTTTGGAGATAAGAAACGCTTTAGAAACTCAAAATTTTCGCAGTTCTGATGCTCGAAACGAATAACTGGAACGGCCTAGGGGAGAAGTACGCATACCGTTGTAATCGGGCGAGTTTCTACTTTCAGATGCAACAGAAATTTTGCAGATTGATCAATCCGTTCGCGAGATATGGCAGTTTGGAGATAAGAAACGCTTGAGAAACTCAAAATTTTCGCAGTTCCGATGCTCGAAACGAATGACTAGAACGGCCTAGGGGAAAACTACGCATACCGTTGTAATCGGGCGAGTTTCTACTTTCAGATGCAACAGAAATTTTGCGGATTGGTCAATCCGTTCGCGAGATATGGCAGTTTGGAGATAAGAAACGCTTGAGAAACTCAAAATTTTCGCAGTTCTGATGCTCGAAACGAATAACTGGAACGGTCTAGGGGAAAACTATACACAACGTTGTAATCGGGCGAGTTTCTACTTTCAGATGCGACAGAAATTTTGCGGATTGGTCAATCCGTTCGCGAGATGTGGCAGTTTGGAGGTAAGAAACGCTTGAGAAACTCAAAATTTTCGCAGTTCTGATGCTCGAAACGAATAACTAGAACGGCCTAGGGGAAAAGTACTCATACCGATGTAATCGGGCGAGTTTCTACTTTCAGATGCAACAGAAATTTTGCGGATTGGTTGATCCGTTCGCGAGATATGGCAGTTTGGAAGTAAGAAACGCATGAGAAACTCAAAATTTTCGCAGTTCTGATGCTCGAAACGAATGACTAGAACGGCCTAGGGGAGAAGTACGCATACCGTTGTAATCAGGCGAGTTTCTACTTTCAGATGCAACAGAAATTTTGCAGATTGATCAATCCGTTCGCGAGATATGGCAGTTTGGAGATAAGAAACGCTTGAGAAACTCAAAATTTTCGCAGTTCCGATGCTCGAAACGAATGACTAGAACGGCCTAGGGGAAAACTACGCATACCGTTGTAATCGGGCGAGTTTCTACTTTCAGATGCAACAGAAATTTTGCGGATTGGTCAATCCGTTCGCGAGATATGGCAGTTTGGAGATAAGAAACGCTTGAGAAACTCAAAATTTTCGCAGTTCTGATGCTCGAAACGAATAACTAGAACGGCCTAGGGGAAAAGCACGCATACCGATGTAATCGGGCGAGTTTCTACTTTCAGATGCAACAGAAATTTTGCGGATTGGTCAATCCGTTCGCGAGATATGCCAGTTTGGAGATAAGACACGCTTGAGAAACTCAAAATTTTCGCAGTTCTGATGCTCGAAACGAATGACTAGAACGGCCTAGGGGAGAAGTACGCATACCGTTGTAATCGGGCGAGTGTCTACTTTCAGATGCAACAGAAATTTTGCGGATTGATCGTTCCGTTCGCGAGATATGGCAGTTTGGAGTTAAGAAACGCTTTAGAAACTCAAAATTTTCGCAGTTCTGGTGCTCGAAACGAATAACTGGAACGGCCTAGGGGAAAACTACACATACCGTTGTAATCGGGCGAGTTTCTACTTTCAGATGCAGCAGAAATTTTGCGGATTGGTCAATCCGTTCGCGAGATGTGGCAGTTTGGAGGTAAGAAACGCTTGAGAAACTCAAAATTTTCGCAGTTCTGATGCTCGAAACGAATAACTAGAACCGCCTACGGGAAAAGTGCGCATACCGTTGTAATCGGGCGAGTGTCTACTTTCAGATGCAACAGAAATTTTGCGGATTTATCAATCCGTTCGCGAGATATGGCAGTTTGGAGATAAGAAACGCTTGAGAAACTCAAAATTTTGGCAGTTCTGATGCTCGAAACGAATGACTAGAACGGCCTAGGGGAGAAGTACGCATACCGTTGTAATCGGGCGAGTTTCTACTTTCAGAAGCAACAGAAATTTTGCGGATTGATCAATCCGTTCGCGAGATATGGTAGTTTGTAGATAAGAAACGCTTGAGAAACCAAAATTTTCGCAGTTCTGATGCTCGAAACGAATAACTAGAACGGCCTAGGGGAGAAGTACGCATACCGTTGTAATCAGGCGAGTTTCTACTTTCAGATGCAACAGAAATTTTGCAGATTGATCAATCCGTTCGCGAGATATGGCAGTTTGGAGATAAGAAACGCTTGAGAAACTCAAAATTTTCGCAGTTCCGATGCTCGAAACGAATGACTAGAACGGCCTAGGGGAAAACTACGCATACCGTTGTAATCGGGCGAGTTTCTACTTTCAGATGCAACAGAAATTTTGCGGATTGGTCAATCCGTTCGCGAGATATGGCAGTTTGGAGATAAGAAACGCTTGAGAAACTCAAAATTTTCGCAGTTCTGATGCTCGAAACGAATAACTAGAACGGCCTAGGGGAAAAGCACGCATACCGATGTAATCGGGCGAGTTTCTACTTTCAGATGCAACAGAAATTTTGCGGATTGGTCAATCCGTTCGCGAGATATGCCAGTTTGGAGATAAGACACGCTTGAGAAACTCAAAATTTTCGCAGTTCTGATGCTCGAAACGAATGACTAGAACGGCCTAGGGGAGAAGTACGCATACCGTTGTAATCGGGCGAGTGTCTACTTTCAGATGCAACAGAAATTTTGCGGATTGATCGTTCCGTTCGCGAGATATGGCAGTTTGGAGTTAAGAAACGCTTTAGAAACTCAAAATTTTCGCAGTTCTGGTGCTCGAAACGAATAACTGGAACGGCCTAGGGGAAAACTACACATACCGTTGTAATCGGGCGAGTTTCTACTTTCAGATGCAGCAGAAATTTTGCGGATTGGTCAATCCGTTCGCGAGATGTGGCAGTTTGGAGGTAAGAAACGCTTGAGAAACTCAAAATTTTCGCAGTTCTGATGCTCGAAACGAATAACTAGAACCGCCTACGGGAAAAGTGCGCATACCGTTGTAATCGGGCGAGTGTCTACTTTCAGATGCAACAGAAATTTTGCGGATTTATCAATCCGTTCGCGAGATATGGCAGTTTGGAGATAAGAAACGCTTGAGAAACTCAAAATTTTGGCAGTTCTGATGCTCGAAACGAATGACTAGAACGGCCTAGGGGAGAAGTACGCATACCGTTGTAATCGGGCGAGTTTCTACTTTCAGAAGCAACAGAAATTTTGCGGATTGATCAATCCGTTCGCGAGATATGGTAGTTTGTAGATAAGAAACGCTTGAGAAACCAAAATTTTCGCAGTTCTGATGCTCGAAACGAATAACTAGAACGGCCCAGGGGAAAAGTGCGCATAGCATTGTAATCGGGCGAGTTTCTACTTTCAAATGGAACAGAAATTTTGCGGATTGGTCAATCCGTTCGCGAGATATGGCTGTTTGGAAGTAAGAAACGCTTGAGAAACTCAAAATTTTCGCTGTTCTGATGCTCGAAACGAATAACTACAACGGCCTAGGGGAAAAGTGCGCATACCGTTGTAATCGGGCGAGTTTCTACTTTCAGAAGCAACAGAAATTTTGCGGATTGGTCAATCCGTTCGCGAGATATGGCAGTTTGGATGTAAGAAACGCATGAGAAACTCAAAATTTTCGCAGTTCTGATGCTCGAAACGAATGACTAGAACGGCCTAGGGGAGAAGTACGCATACCGTTGTACTCAGGCGAGTTTCTACTTTTAGATGCAACAGAAATTTTGCGGATTGATCAATCCGTTCGCTAGATGTGGCAGTTTGGAGGTAAGAAACGCTTGAGAAACTCAAAATTTTCCCAGTTCTGATGCTCGAAACGAATAACTAGAACCGCCTACGCGAAAAGTGCGCATACCGTTGTAATCGGGCGAGTGTCTACTTTCAGATGCAACAGAAATTTTGCGGATTTATCAATCCGTTCGCGAGATATGGCAGTTTGGAGATAAGAAACGCTTGAGAAACTCAAAATTTTGGCAGTTCTGATGCTCGAAACGAATGACTAGAACGGCCTAGGGGAGAAGTACGCATACCGTTGTAATCGGGCGAGTTTCTACTTTCAGAAGCAACAGAAATTTTGCGGATTGGTTAATCCGTTCGCGAGATATGGCAGTTTGGAGGTAAGAAACGCTTGAGAAACTCAAAATTTTCGCAGTTCTGATGCTCGAAACGAATAACTGGAACGGTCTAGGGGAAAACTACACATACCGTTGTGATCGGGCGAGTTTCTACTTTCAGATGAAACAGAAATTTTGTGGATTGGTCAATCCGTTCGCGAGATGTGGCAGTTTGGAGGTAAGAAACGCTTGAGAAACTCAAAATTTTCGCAGTTCTGATGCTCGAAACGAATAACTAGAACGGCCTAGGGGAAGAGTACGCATACCGATGTAATCGGGCGAGTTTCTACTTTCAGATGCAACAGAAATTTTGCGGATTGGTCGATCCGTTCGCGAGATATGGCAGTTTGGAGATAAGAAACGCTTTAGAAACTCAAAATTTTCGCAGTTCTGATGCTCGAAACGAATAACTGGAACGGCCTAGGGGAAAACTACACATACCGTTGTAATCGGGCGAGTTTCTACTTTCAGATGCAGCAGAAATTTTGCGGATTGGTCAATCCGTTCGCTAGATGTGGCAGTTTGGAGGTAAGAAACGCTTGAGAAACTCAAAATTTTCGCAGTTCTGATGCTCGAAACGAATAACTAGAACGGCCTAGGGGAAAAGTACGCATACCGATGTAATCGGGCGAGTTTCTACTTTCAGATGCAACAGAAATTTTGCGGATTGGTCAATCCGTTCGCGAGATATGGCAGTTTGGAGGTAAGAAACGCTTGAGAAACTCAAAATTTTCGCAGTTCTGATGCTCGAAACGAATAACTAGAACCGCCTACGGGAAAAGTGCGCATACCGTTGTAATCGGGCGAGTGTCTACTTTCAGATGCAACAGAAATTTTGCGGATTTATCAATCCGTTCGCGAGATATGGCAGTTTGGAGATAAGAAACGCTTGAGAAACTCAAAATTTTGGCAGTTCTGATGCTCGAAACGAATGACTAGAACGGCCTAGGGGAGAAGTACGCATACCGTTGTAATCGGGCGAGTTTCTACTTTCAGAAGCAACAGAAATTTTGCGGATTGATCAATCCGTTCGCGAGATATGGTAGTTTGTAGATAAGAAACGCTTGAGAAACTCAAAATTTTCGCAGTTCTGATGCTCGAAACGAATAACTAGAACGGCCCAGGGGAAAAGTGCGCATAGCATTGTAATCGGGCGAGTTTCTACTTTCAAATGGAACAGAAATTTTGCGGATTGGTCAATCCGTTCGCGAGATATGGCAGTTTGGAGGTAAGAAACGCTTGAGAAACTCAAAATTTTCGCAGTTCTGATGCTCGAAACGAATAACTGGATCGGCCTAGGGGAAAACTACACATACCGTTGTAATCGGGCGAGTTTCTACTTTCAGATGAAACAGAAATTTTGTGGATTGGTCAATCCGTTCGCGAGATGTGGCAGTTTGGAGGTAAGAAACGCTTAAGAAACTCAAAATTTTCGCAGTTCTGATGCTCGAAACGAATAACTAGAACGGCCTAGGGGAAAAGTACGCATACCGATGTAATCGGGCGAGTTTCTACTTTCAGATGCAACAGAAATTTTGCGGATTGGTCGATCCGTTCGCGAGATATGGCAGTTTGGAAGTAAGAAACGCTTGAGAAACTCAAAATTTTCGCAGTTCTGATGCTCGAAACGAATAACTGGAACGGTCTAGGGGAAAACTACACATACCGTTGTAATCGGGCGAGTTTCTACTTTCAGATGCAACAGAAATTTTGTGGATTGGTCAATCCGTTCGCGAGATATGGCAGTTTGGAGGTAAGAAACGCTTGAGAAATTCAAAATTTTCGCAGTTCTGATGCTCGAAACGAATGACTAGAACGGCCTAGGGGAGAAGTACGCATACCGTTGTAATCGGGCGAGTTTCTACTTTCAGAAGCAACAGAAATTTTGCGGATTGATCAATCCGTTCGCGAGATATGGTAGTTTGTAGATAAGAAACGCTTGAGAAACTTAAAATTTTCGCAGTTCTGATGCTCGAAAGGAATAACTAGAACGGCCCAGGGGAAAAGTGCGCATACCATTGTAATCGGGCGAGTTTCTACTTTCAAATGGAACAGAAATTTTGCGGATTGGTCAATCCGTTCGCGAGATATGGCAGTTTGGAGATGAGAAACGCTTGAGAAACTCAAAATTTTCGCAGTTCTGGTGCTCGAAACGAATAACTAGAACGGCCTAGGGGAAAACTACACCTACCGTTGTAATCGGGCGAGTTTCTACTTTCAGATGCAACAGAAATTTTGTGGATTGATCAATCCGTTCGCGAGATGTGGCAGTTTGGAGGTAAGAAACGCTTGAGAAACTCAAAATTTTCGCAGTTCTGATGCTCGAAACGAATAACTGGATCGGCCTAGGGGAAAAGTGCGCATACCGTTGTAATCGGGCGAGTTTCTACTTTCAGATGCAACAGAAATTTTGCGGATTGATCAATCCGTTCGCGAGATATGGCAGTTTGGAGATAAGAAACGCTTGAGAAACTCAAAATTTTCGCAGTTCTGATGCTCGAAACGAATGACTAGAACGGCCTAGGGGAAAAGTGCGCATACCGTTGTAATCGGGCGAGTTTCTACTTTCAGAAGCAACAGAAATTTTGCGGATTGGTCAATCCGTTCGCGAGATATGGCAGTTTGGAGATGAGAAACGCTTGAGAAACTCAAAATTTTCGCAGTTCTGATGCTCAAAACGAATAACTGGAACGGTCTAGGGGAAAACTACACATACCGTTGTAATCGGGCGAGTTTCTACTTTCAGATGCAACAGAAATTTTGTGGATTGATCAATCCGTTCGCGAGATGTGGCAGTTTGGAGGTAAGAAACGCTTGAGAAACTCAAAGTTTTCGCAGTTCTGATGCTCGAAACAAATAACCAGAACGGCCTAGGGGAAAAGTACGCATACCGATGTAATCGGGCGAGTTTCTACTTTCAGATGCAACAGAAATTTTGCGGATTGGTCGATCCGTTCGCGAGATATGGCAGTTTGGAAGTAAGAAACGCTTGAGAAACTCAAAATTTTCGCAGTTCTGATGCTGGAAACGAATGACTAGAACGGCCTAGGGGAGAAGTACGCATACCGTTGTAATCGGGCGAGTTTCTACTTTCAGATGCAACAGAAATTTTGCGGATTGATCAATCCGTTCGCGAGATATGGCAGTTTGGACATAAGAAACGCTTGAGAAACTCAAAATTTTCGCAGTTCTGATGCTCGAAACGAATAACTAGAACGGCCCAGGGGAAAAGTGCGCATACCATTGTAATCGGGCGAGTTTCTACTTTCAAATGGAACAGAAATATTGCGGATTGGTCAATCCGTTCGCGAGATGTGGCAGTTTGGAGGTAAGAAACGCTTGAGAAACTCAAAATTTTCGCAGTTCTGATGCTCGAAACGAATAACTAGAACGGCCTAGGGGAAAAGTACGCATACCGATGTAATCGGGCGAGTTTCTACTTTCAGATGCAACAGAAATTTTGCGGATTGGTCGATCCGTTCTCGAGATATGGCAGTTTGGAAGTAAGAAACGCTTGAGAAACTCAAAATTTTCGCAGTTCTGATGCTCGAAACGAATGACTAGAACGGCCTAGGGGAAAAGTACGCATACCGATGTAATCGGGCGAGTTTCTACTTTCAGATGCAACAGAAATTTTGCGGATTGGTCGATCCGTTCTCGAGATATGGCAGTTTGGAAGTAAGAAACGCTTGAGAAACTCAAAATTTTCGCACTTCTGATGCTCGAAACGAATGACTAGAACGGCCTAGGGGAGAAGTACGCATACCGTTGTAATCGGGCGAGTTTCTACTTTCAGATGCAACAGAAATTTTGCGGATTGATCAATCCGTTCGCGAGATATGGCAGTTTGGAGATGAGAAACGCTTGAGAAACTCAAAATTTTCGCAGTTCTGATGCTCGAAACGAATAACTAGAACGGCCTAGGGGAAAACTACACCTACCGTTGTAATCGGGCGAGTTTCTACTTTCAGATGCAACAGAAATTTTGCGGATTGATCAATCCGTTCGCGAGATATGGCAGTTTGGACATAAGAAACGCTTGAGAAACTCAAAATTTTCGCAGTTCTGATGCTCGAAACGAATAACTGGATCGGCCTAGGGGAAAAGTGCGCATACCGTTGTAATCGGGCGAGTTTCTACTTTCGGATGCAACAGAAATTTTGCGGATTGGTCAATCCGTTCGCGAGATGTGGCAGTTTGGAGGTAAGAAACGCTTGAGAAACTCAAAATTTTCGCAGTTCTGATGCTCGAAACGAATAACTAGAACGGCCTAGGGGAAAAGTACGCATACCGATGTAATCGGGCGAGTTTCTACTTTCAGATGCAACAGAAATTTTGCGGATTAGTCGATCCGTTCTCGAGATATGGCAGTTTGGAAGTAAGAAACGCTTGAGAAACTCAAAATTTTCGCAGTTCTGATGCTCGAAACGAATGACTAGAACGGCCTAGGGGAAAAGTACGCATACCGATGTAATCGGGCGAGTTTCTACTTTCAGATGCAACAGAAATTTTGCGGATTGGTCGATCCGTTCTCGAGATATGGCAGTTTGGAAGTAAGAAACGCTTGAGAAACTCAAAATTTTCGCAGTTCTGATGCTCGAAACGAATAACTGGAACGGTCTAGGGGAAAGCGACACATACCGTTGTAATCGGGCGAGTTTCTACTTTCAGATGCAACAGAAATTTTGCGGATTGGTCGATCCGTTCGCGAGATATGGCAGCTTGGAAGTAAGAAACGCTTGAGAAACTCAAATTTTTCGCAGTTCTGATGCTCGAAACGAATAACTAGAACGGCCTAGGGGAAAAGTACGCATACCGATGTAATCGGGCGAGTTTCTACTTTCAGATGCAACAGAAATTTTGCGGATTGGTCGATCCGTTCGCGAGATATGACAGTTTGGAGGTAAGAAACGCTTGAGAAACTCAAAATTTTCGCAGTTCTGATGCTCAAAACGAATAACTGGAACGGTCTAGGGGAAAACTACACATACCGTTGTAATCGGGCGAGTTTCTACTTTCAGATGCAACAGAAATTTTGTGGATTGGTCAATCCGTTCGCGAGATATGGCAGTTTGGACATAAGAAACGCTTGAGAAACTCAAAATTTTCGCAGTTCTGATGCTCGAAACGAATAACTAGAACGGCCCAGGGGAAAAGTGCGCATACCATTGTAATCGGGCGAGTTTCTACTTTCAAATGGAACAGAAATATTGCGGATTGGTCAATCCGTTCGCGAGATGTGGCAGTTTGGAGGTAAGAAACGCTTGAGAAACTCAAAATTTTCGCAGTTCTGATGCTCGAAACGAATAACTAGAACGGCCTAGGGGAAAAGTACGCATACCGATGTAATCGGGCGAGTTTCTACTTTCAGATGCAACAGAAATTTTGCGGATTGGTCGATCCGTTCTCGAGATATGGCAGTTTGGAAGTAAGAAACGCTTGAGAAACTCAAAATTTTCGCAGTTCTGATGCTCGAAACGAATGACTAGAACGGCCTAGGGGAAAAGTACGCATACCGATGTAATCGGGCGAGTTTCTACTTTCAGATGCAACAGAAATTTTGCGGATTGGTCGATCCGTTCTCGAGATATGGCAGTTTGGAAGTAAGAAACGCTTGAGAAACTCAAAATTTTCGCACTTCTGATGCTCGAAACGAATGACTAGAACGGCCTAGGGGAGAAGTACGCATACCGTTGTAATCGGGCGAGTTTCTACTTTCAGATGCAACAGAAATTTTGCGGATTGATCAATCCGTTCGCGAGATATGGCAGTTTGGAGATGAGAAACGCTTGAGAAACTCAAAATTTTCGCAGTTCTGATGCTCGAAACGAATAACTAGAACGGCCTAGGGGAAAACTACACCTACCGTTGTAATCGGGCGAGTTTCTACTTTCAGATGCAACAGAAATTTTGCGGATTGATCAATCCGTTCGCGAGATATGGCAGTTTGGACATAAGAAACGCTTGAGAAACTCAAAATTTTCGCAGTTCTGATGCTCGAAACGAATAACTGGATCGGCCTAGGGGAAAAGTGCGCATACCGTTGTAATCGGGCGAGTTTCTACTTTCGGATGCAACAGAAATTTTGCGGATTGGTCAATCCGTTCGCGAGATGTGGCAGTTTGGAGGTAAGAAACGCTTGAGAAACTCAAAATTTTCGCAGTTCTGATGCTCGAAACGAATAACTAGAACGGCCTAGGGGAAAAGTACGCATACCGATGTAATCGGGCGAGTTTCTACTTTCAGATGCAACAGAAATTTTGCGGATTAGTCGATCCGTTCTCGAGATATGGCAGTTTGGAAGTAAGAAACGCTTGAGAAACTCAAAATTTTCGCAGTTCTGATGCTCGAAACGAATGACTAGAACGGCCTAGGGGAAAAGTACGCATACCGATGTAATCGGGCGAGTTTCTACTTTCAGATGCAACAGAAATTTTGCGGATTGGTCGATCCGTTCTCGAGATATGGCAGTTTGGAAGTAAGAAACGCTTGAGAAACTCAAAATTTTCGCAGTTCTGATGCTCGAAACGAATAACTGGAACGGTCTAGGGGAAAGCGACACATACCGTTGTAATCGGGCGAGTTTCTACTTTCAGATGCAACAGAAATTTTGCGGATTGGTCGATCCGTTCGCGAGATATGGCAGCTTGGAAGTAAGAAACGCTTGAGAAACTCAAATTTTTCGCAGTTCTGATGCTCGAAACGAATAACTAGAACGGCCTAGGGGAAAAGTACGCATACCGATGTAATCGGGCGAGTTTCTACTTTCAGATGCAACAGAAATTTTGCGGATTGGTCGATCCGTTCGCGAGATATGACAGTTTGGAGGTAAGAAACGCTTGAGAAACTCAAAATTTTCGCAGTTCTGATGCTCAAAACGAATAACTGGAACGGTCTAGGGGAAAACTACACATACCGTTGTAATCGGGCGAGTTTCTACTTTCAGATGCAACAGAAATTTTGTGGATTGGTCAATCCGTTCGCGAGATGTGGCAGTTTGGAGGTAAGAAACGCTTGAGAAACTCAAAATTTTCGCAGTTCTGATGCTCGAAACGAATAACCAGAACGACCTAGGGGAAAAGTACGCATACCGATGTAATCGGGCGAGTTTCTACTTTCAGATGCAACAGAAATTTTGCGGATTGGTCGATCCGTTCGCGAGATATGGCAGTTTGGAAGTAAGAAACGCTTGAGAAACTCAAAATTTTCGCAGTTCTGATGATCGAAACGAATGACTAGAACGGCCTAGGGGAGAAGTACGCATACCGTTGTAATCGGGCGAGTTTCTACTTTCAGATGCAACAGAAATTTTGCGGATTGATCAATCCGTTCGCGAGATATGGCAGTTTGGATATGAGAAACGCTTGAGAAACTCAAAATTTTCGCAGTTCTGATGCTCGAAACGAATAACTAGAACGGCCTAGGGGAAAACTACACCTACCGTTGTAATCGGGCGAGTTTCTACTTTCAGATGCAACAGAAATTTTGTGGATTGGTCAATCCGTTCGCGAGATGTGGCAGTTTGAAGGTAAGAAACGCTTGAGAAACTCAAAATTTTCGCAGTTCTGATGCTCGAAACGAATAACTAGAACGGCCTAGGGGAAAAGTACGCATACCGATGTAATCGGGCGAGTTTCTACTTTCAGATGCAACAGAAATTTTGTGGATTGGTCGATCCGTTCGCGAGATATGGCAGTTTGGAAATAAGAAACGCTTGAGAAACTCAAAATTTTCGCATTTCTGATGCTCGAAACGAATAACTGGAACGGTCTAGGGGAAAGCGACACATACCGTTGTAATCGGGCGAGTTTCTACTTTCAGATGCAACAGAAATTTTGCGGATTGGTCGATCCGTTCGCGAGATATGGCAGCTTGGAAGTAAGAAACGCTTGAGAAACTCAAATTTTTCGCAGTTCTGATGCTCGAAACGAATAACTAGAACGGCCCAGGGGAAAAGTGCGCATACCATTGTAATCGGGCGAGTTTCCACTTTCAAATGGAACAGAAATTTTGCGGATTGGTCAATCCGTTCGCGAGATATGGCAGTTTGGAGGTAAGAAACGCTTGAGAAACTCAAAATTTTCGCAGTTCTGATGCTCGAAACGAATGACTAGAACGGCCTAGGGGAAAAGTACGCATACCGATGTAATCGGGCGAGTTTCTACTTTCAGATGCAACAGAAATTTTGCAGATTGGTCGATCCGTTCGCGAGATATGGCTGTTTGGATGTAAGAAACGCTTGAGAAACTCAAAATTTTCGCAGTTCTGATGCTCGAAACGAATAACTAGAACGGCCTAGGGGAAAGGTACGCATACCGATGTAATCGGGCGAGTTTCTACTTTCAGATGCGACAGAAATTTTGCGGATTGGTCGATCCGTTCGCGAGATATGGCAGTTTGGAGGTAAGAAACGCTTGAGAAACACAAAATTTTCGCTGTTCTGATTCTCGAAACGAATAACTGGAACGGCCTAGGGGAAAACTACACATACCGTTGTAATCGGGCGAGTTTCTACTTTCAGATGCAACAGAAATTTTGCGGACTGGTCAATCCGTTCGCGAGATATGGCAGTTTGGAGGCAAGAAACGCTTGAGAAACTCAAAATTTTCGCAGTTCTGATGATCGAAATGAATAACTGGAACGGCCTGGGGGAAAACTACACATACCGTTGTAATCGGGCGAGTCTCTACTTTCAGATGCAACAGAAATTTTGCGGATTGGTCAATCCGTTCGCCAGATATGGCAGTTTGGAGGTAAGAAACGCTTGAGAAACTCAAAATTTGCGCAGTTCTGATGCTTGAAACGAATGACTAGAACGGCCTAGGGGAAAACTACACCTACCGTTGTAATCGGGCGAGTTTCTACTTTCAGATGCAACAGAAATTTTGCAGATTGGTCGATCCGTTCGCGAGATATGGCTGTTTGGATGTAAGAAACGCTTGAGAAACTCAAAATTTTCGCAGTTCTGATGCTCGAAACGAATAACTAGAACGGCCTAGGGGAAAAGTACGCATACCGATGTAATCGGGCGAGTTTCTACTTTCAGATGCAACAGAAATTTTGCGGATTGGTCGATCCGTTCGCGAGATATGGCAGTTTGGAGGTAAGAAACGCTTGAGAAACACAAAATTTTCGCTGTTCTGATTCTCGAAACGAATAACTGGAACGGCCTAGGGGAAAACTACACATACCGTTGTAATCGGGCGAGTTTCTACTTTCAGATGCAACAGAAATTTTGCGGACTGGTCAATCCGTTCGCGAGATATGGCAGTTTGGAGGCAAGAAACGCTTGAGAAACTCAAAATTTTCGCAGTTCTGATGATCGAAATGAATAACTGGAACGGCCTGGGGGAAAACTACACATACCGTTGTAATCGGGCGAGTCTCTACTTTCAGATGCAACAGAAATTTTGCGGATTGGTCAATCCGTTCGCCAGATATGGCAGTTTGGAGGTAAGAAACGCTTGAGAAACTCAAAATTTGCGCAGTTCTGATGCTTGAAACGAATGACTAGAACGGCCTAGGGGAAAACTACACCTACCGTTGTAATCGGGCGAGTTTCTACTTTCAGATGCAACAGAAATTTTGCAGATTGGTCGATCCGTTCGCGAGATATGGCTGTTTGGATGTAAGAAACGCTTGAGAAACTCAAAATTTTCGCAGTTCTGATGCTCGAAACGAATAACTAGAACGGCCTAGGGGAAAAGTACGCATACCGATGTAATCGGGCGAGTTTCTACTTTCAGATGCAACAGAAATTTTGCGGATTGGTCGATCCGTTCGCGAGATATGGCAGTTTGGAGGTAAGAAACGCTTGAGAAACACAAAATTTTCGCTGTTCTGATTCTCGAAACGAATAACTGGAACGGCCTAGGGGAAAACTACACATACCGTTGTAATCGGGCGAGTTTCTACTTTCAGATGCAACAGAAATTTTGCGGACTGGTCAATCCGTTCGCGAGATATGGCAGTTTGGAGGTAAGAAACGCTTGAGAAACACAAAATTTTCGCAGTTGTGATGATCGAAACGAATAACTAGAACGGCCTACGGGAAAACTACACCTACCGTTGTAATCGGGCGAGTTTCTACTTTCAGATGCAACAGAAATTTTGCGGATTGATCAATCCGTTCGCGAGATATGGCCGTTTGGAGATAAGAAACGCTTGAGAACCTCAAAATTTTCGCAGTTCTGATGCTCGAAACGAGTAACTAGGACGGCCTAGGGGAAAAGTACGCATACCGATGTAATCGGGCGAGTTTCTACTTTCAGATGCAACAGAAATTTTGCGGATTGGTCAATCCGTTCGCGAGATATGGCAGTTTGGAGGTAAGAAACGCTTGAGAAACTCAAAATTTTCGCAGTTCTGATGCTCGAAACGAACAACTAGAACCGCCTACGGGAAAAGTGCGCATACCGTTGTAATCGGGCGAGTGTCTACTTTCAGATGCAACAGAAATTTTGCGGATTGATCAATCCGTTCGCGAGATATGGCAGTTTGGAGATAAGAAACGCTTGAGAAACTCAAAATTTTCGCAGTTCTGATGCTCGAAACGAATGACTAGATCGGCCTAGGGGAGAAGTACGCATACCGTTGTAATCGGACGAGTTTCTACTTTCAGAAGCAACAGAAATTTTGCGGATTGATCAATCCGTTCGCGAGATATGGCAGTTTGTAGATAAGAAACGCTTGAGAAACTCAAAATTTTCGCAGTTCTGATGCTCGAAACGAATAACTAGAACGGCCCAGGGGAAAAGTGCGCATACCATTGTAATCGGGCGAGTTTCTACTTTCAAATGGAACAGAAATTTTGCGGATTGGTCAATCCGTTCGCGAGATATGGCAGTTTGGAGGTAAGAAACGCTTGAGAAACTCAAAATTTTGGCAGTTCTGATGCTCGAAACGAATAACTGGAACGGCCTAGGGGAAAAGTGCGCATACCGTTGTAATCGGGCGAGTTTCTACTTTCAGATGCAGCAGAAATTTTGCGGATTGATCAATCCGTTCGCGAGATATGGCAGTTTGGAGATAAGAAACGCTTGAGAAACTCAAAATTTTCGCAGTTCTGATGCTCGAAACGAATGACTAGAACGGCCTTGGGGAGAAGTACGCATACCGTTGTAATCGGGCGAGTTTCTACCTTCAGATGCAACAGAAATTATGCGGATTTGTCAATCCGTTCGCGAGATATGGCCGTTTGGATGTAAGAAACGCTTGAGAAACTCAAAATTTTCGCAGTTCTGATGCTCGAAACGAATAACTACAACGGCCTAGGGGAAAAGTGCGCATACCGTTGTAATCGGGCGAGTTTCTACTTTCAGAAGCAACAGAAATTTTGCGGATTGGTCAATCCGTTCGCGAGATATTGCAGTTTGGAGGTAAGAAACGCTTGAGAAACTCAAAATTTTCGCAGTTCTGATGCTCGAAATGAATAACTGGAACGGCCTAGGGGAAAACTACACATACCGTTGTAATCGGGCGAGTTTCTACTTTCAGACGCAACAGAAATTTTGCGGACTGGTCAATCCGTTCGCGAGATATGGCAGTTTGGAGGTAAGAAACGCTTGAGAAACACAAAATTTTCGCTGTTCTGATTCTCGAAACGAATAACTGGAACGGCCTAGGGGAAAACTACACATACCGTTGTAATCGGGCGAGTTTCTACTTTCAGATGCAACAGAAATTTTGCGGACTGGTCAATCCGTTCGCGAGATATGGCAGTTTGGAGGTAAGAAACGCTTGAGAAACACAAAATTTTCGCAGTTGTGATGATCGAAACGAATAACTAGAACGGCCTACGGGAAAACTACACCTACCGTTGTAATCGGGCGAGTTTCTACTTTCAGATGCAACAGAAATTTTGCGGATTGATCAATCCTTTCGCGAGATATGGCCGTTTGGAGATAAGAAACGCTTGAGAACCTCAAAATTTTCGCAGTTCTGATGCTCGAAACGAGTAACTAGGACGGCCTAGGGGAAAAGTACGCATACCGATGTAATCGGGCGAGTTTCTACTTTCAGATGCAACAGAAATTTTGCGGATTGGTCAATCCGTTCGCGAGATATGGCAGTTTGGAGGTAAGAAACGCTTGAGAAACTCAAAATTTTCGCAGTTCTGATGCTCGAAACGAACAACTAGAACCGCCTACGGGAAAAGTGCGCATACCGTTGTAATCGGGCGAGTGTCTACTTTCAGATGCAACAGAAATTTTGCGGATTGATCAATCCGTTCGCGAGATATGGCAGTTTGGAGATAAGAAACGCTTGAGAAACTCAAAATTTTCGCAGTTCTGATGCTCGAAACGAATGACTAGATCGGCCTAGGGGAGAAGTACGCATACCGTTGTAATCGGACGAGTTTCTACTTTCAAATGGAACAGAAATTTTGCGGATTGGTCAATCCGTTCGCGAGATATGGCAGTTTGGAGGTAAGAAACGCTTGAGAAACTCAAAATTTTCGCAGTTCTGATGCTCGAAACGAATAACTAGAACGGCCCAGGGGAAAAGTGCGCATACCATTGTAATCGGGCGAGTTTCTACTTTCAAATGGAACAGAAATTTTGCGGATTGGTCAATCCGTTCGCGAGATATGGCAGTTTGGAGGTAAGAAACGCTTGAGAAACTCAAAATTTTGGCAGTTCTGATGCTCGAAACGAATAACTGGAACGGCCTAGGGGAAAAGTGCGCATACCGTTGTAATCGGGCGAGTTTCTACTTTCAGATGCAGCAGAAATTTTGCGGATTGATCAATCCGTTCGCGAGATATGGCAGTTTGGAGATAAGAAACGCTTGAGAAACTCAAAATTTTCGCAGTTCTGATGCTCGAAACGAATGACTAGAACGGCCTTGGGGAGAAGTACGCATACCGTTGTAATCGGGCGAGTTTCTACCTTCAGATGCAACAGAAATTATGCGGATTGGTCAATCCGTTCGCGAGATATGGCCGTTTGGATGTAAGAAACGCTTGAGAAACTCAAAATTTTCGCAGTTCTGATGCTCGAAACGAATAACTACAACGGCCTAGGGGAAAAGTGCGCATACCGTTGTAATCGGGCGAGTTTCTACTTTCAGAAGCAACAGAAATTTTGCGGATTGGTCAATCCGTTCGCGAGATATTGCAGTTTGGAGGTAAGAAACGCTTGAGAAACTCAAAATTTTCGCAGTTCTGATGCTCGAAATGAATAACTGGAACGGCCTAGGGGAAAACTACACATACCGTTGTAATCGGGCGAGTTTCTACTTTCAGACGCAACAGAAATTTTGCGGATTGGTCAATCCGTTCGCGAGATGTGGCAGTTTGGAGGTAAGAAACGCTTGAGAAACTCAAAATTTTCGCAGTTCTGATGCTCGAAACGAATAACTAGAACGGCCCAGGGGAAAAGTGCGCATACCATTGTAATCGGGCGAGTTTCTACTTTCAAATGGAACAGAAATTTTGCGGATTGGTCAATCCGTTCGCGAGATATGGCAGTTTGGAGGTAAGAAACGCTTGAGAAACTCAAAATTTTCGCAGTTCTGATGCTCGAAATGAATAACTGGAACGGCCTAGGGGAAAACTACACATACCGTTGTAATCGGGCGAGTTTCTACTTTCAGATGCAACAGAAATTTTGCGGATTGGTCAATCCGTTCGCGAGATGTGGCAGTTTGGAGGTAAGAAACGCTTGAGAAACTCAAAATTTTCGCAGTTCTGATGCTCGAAACGAATGACTAGAACGGCCTAGGGGAAAAGTGCGCATACCGTTGTAATCGGGCGAGTTTCTACTTTCAGAAGCAACAGAAATTTTGCGGATTGGTCAATCCGTTCGCGAGATATTGCAGTTTGGAGGTAAGAAACGCTTGAGAAACTCAAAATTTTCGCAGTTCTGATGCTCGAAATGAATAACTGGAACAGCCTAGGGGAAAACTACACATACCGTTGTAATCGGGCGAGTTTCTACTTTCAGATGCAACAGAAATTTTGCGGATTGGTCAATCCGTTCGCGAGATGTGGCAGTTTGGAGGTAAGAAACGCTTGAGAAACTCAAAATTTTCGCAGTTCTGATGCTCGAAACGAATAACTAGAACGGCCCAGGGGAAAAGTGCGCATACCATTGTAATCGGGCGAGTTTCTACTTTCAAATGGAACAGAAATTTTGCGGATTGGTCAATCCGTTCGCGAGATATGGCAGTTTGGAGGTAAGAAACGCTTGAGAAACTCAAAATTTTCGCAGTTCTGATGCTCGAAATGAATAACTGGAACGGCCTAGGGGAAAACTACACATACCGTTGTAATCGGGCGAGTTTCTACTTTCAGATGCAACAGAAATTTTGGGGATTGGTCAATCCGTTCGCGAGATGTGGCAGTTTGGAGGTAAGAAACGCTTGAGAAACACAAAATTTTCGCTGTTCTGATTCTCGAAACGAATAACTGGAACGGCCTAGGGGAAAACTACACATACCGTTGTAATCGGGCGAGTTTCTACTTTCAGATGCAACAGAAATTTTGCGGACTGGTCAATCCGTTCGCGAGATATGGCAGTTTGGAGGTAAGAAACGCTTGAGAAACACAAAATTTTCGCAGTTGTGATGATCGAAACGAATAACTAGAACGGCCTACGGGAAAACTACACCTACCGTTGTAATCGGGCGAGTTTCTACTTTCAGATGCAACAGAAATTTTGCGGATTGATCAATCCGTTCGCGAGATATGGCCGTTTGGAGATAAGAAACGCTTGAGAACCTCAAAATTTTCGCAGTTCTGATGCTCGAAACGAGTAACTAGGACGGCCTAGGGGAAAAGTACGCATACCGATGTAATCGGGCGAGTTTCTACTTTCAGATGCAACAGAAGTTTTGCGGATTGGTCAATCCGTTCGCGAGATATGGCAGTTTGTAGATAAGAAACGCTTGAGAAACTCAAAATTTTCGCAGTTCTGATGCTCGAAACGAATAACTAGAACGGCCCTGGGGAAAAGTGCGCATACCATTGTAATCGGGCGTGTTTCTACTTTCAAATGGAACAGAAATTTTGCGGATTGATCAATCCGTTCGCGAGATATGGCAGTTTGGAGATAAGAAACGCTTGAGAAACTCAAAATTTTCGCAGTTCTGATGCTCGAAACGAATGACTAGAACGGCCTAGGGGAGAAGTACGCATACCGTTGAAATCGGACGAGTTTCTACTTTCAGAAGCAACAGAAATTTTGCGGATTGATCAATCCGTTCGCGAGATATGGCAGTTTGTAGATAAGAAACGCTTGAGAAACTCAAAATTTTCGCAGTTCTGATGCTCGAAACGAATAACTAGAACGGCCCAGGGGAAAAGTGCGCATACCATTGTAATCGGGCGAGTTTCTACTTTCAAATGGAACAGAAATTTTGCGGATTGGTCAATCCGTTCGCGAGATATGGCAGTTTGGAGGTAAGAAACGCTTGAGAAACTCAAAATTTTCGCAGTTCTGATGCTCGAAATGAATAACTGGAACGGCCTAGGGGAAAACTACACATACCGTTGTAATCGGGCGAGTTTCTACTTTCAGATGCAACAGAAATTTTGGGGATTGGTCAATCCGTTCGCGAGATGTGGCAGTTTGGAGGTAAGAAACGCTTGAGAAACACAAAATTTTCGCTGTTCTGATTCTCGAAACGAATAACTGGAACGGCCTAGGGGAAAACTACACATACCGTTGTAATCGGGCGAGTTTCTACTTTCAGATGCAACAGAAATTTTGCGGACTGGTCAATCCGTTCGCGAGATATGGCAGTTTGGAGGTAAGAAACGCTTGAGAAACACAAAATTTTCGCAGTTGTGATGATCGAAACGAATAACTAGAACGGCCTACGGGAAAACTACACCTACCGTTGTAATCGGGCGAGTTTCTACTTTCAGATGCAACAGAAATTTTGCGGATTGATCAATCCGTTCGCGAGATATGGCCGTTTGGAGATAAGAAACGCTTGAGAACCTCAAAATTTTCGCAGTTCTGATGCTCGAAACGAGTAACTAGGACGGCCTAGGGGAAAAGTACGCATACCGATGTAATCGGGCGAGTTTCTACTTTCAGATGCAACAGAAGTTTTGCGGATTGGTCAATCCGTTCGCGAGATATGGCAGTTTGTAGATAAGAAACGCTTGAGAAACTCAAAATTTTCGCAGTTCTGATGCTCGAAACGAATAACTAGAACGGCCCAGGGGAAAAGTGCGCATACCATTGTAATCGGGCGTGTTTCTACTTTCAAATGGAACAGAAATTTTGCGGATTGATCAATCCGTTCGCGAGATATGGCAGTTTGGAGATAAGAAACGCTTGAGAAACTCAAAATTTTCGCAGTTCTGATGCTCGAAACGAATGACTAGAACGGCCTAGGGGAGAAGTACGCATACCGTTGTAATCGGACGAGTTTCTACTTTCAGAAGCAACAGAAATTTTGCGGATTGATCAATCCGTTCGCGAGATATGGCAGTTTGTAGATAAGAAACGCTTGAGAAACTCAAAATTTTCGCAGTTCTGATGCTCGAAACGAATAACTAGAACGGCCCAGGGGAAAAGTGCGCATACCATTGTAATCGGGCGTGTTTCTACTTTCAAATGGAACAGAAATTTTGCGGATTGGTCAATCCGTTCGCGAGATATGGCAGTTTGGAGGTAAGAAACGCTTGAGAAACTCAAAATTTTGGCAGTTCTGATGCTCGAAACGAATAACTGGAACGGCCTAGGGGAAAAGTGCGCATACCGTTGTAATCGGGCGAGTTTCTACTTTCAGATGCAGCAGAAATTTTGCGGATTGATCAATCCGTTCGCGAGATATGGCAGTTTGGAGATAAGAAAGGCTTGAGAAACTCAAAATTTTCGCAGTTCTGATGCTCGAAACGAAATGACTAGAACGGCCTTGGGGAGAAGTACGCATACCGTTGTAATCGGGCGAGTTTCTACCTTCAGATGCAACAGAAATTATGCGGATTGGTCAATCCGTTCGCGAGATATGGCCGTTTGGATGTAAGAAACGCTTGAGAAACTCAAAATTTTCGCAGTTCTGATGCTCGAAACGAATAAATACAACGGCCTAGGGGAAAAGTGCGCATACCGTTGTAATCGGGCGAGTTTCTACTTTCAGAAGCAACAGAAATTTTGCGGATTGGTCAATCCGTTCGCGAGATATTGCAGTTTGGAGGTAAGAAACGCTTGAGAAACTCAAAATTTTCGCAGTTCTGATGCTCGAAATGAATAACAGGAACGGCCTAGGGGAAAACTACACATACCGTTGTAATCGGGCGAGTTTCTACTTTCAGATGCAACAGAAATTTTGCGGATTGGTCAATCCGTTCGCGAGATGTGGCAGTTTGGAGGTAAGAAACGCTTGAGAAACTCAAAATTTTCGCAGTTCTGATGCTCGAAACGAATAACTAGAACGGCCCAGGGGAAAAGTGCGCATACCATTGTAATCGGGCGAGTTTCTACTTTCAAATGGAACAGAAATTTTGCGGATTGGTCAATCCGTTCGCGAGATATGGCAGTTTGGAGGTAAGAAACGCTTGAGAAACTCAAAATTTTCGCAGTTCTGATGCTCGAAATGAATAACTGGAACGGCCTAGGGGAAAACTACACATACCGTTGTAATCGGGCGAGTTTCTACTTTCAGATGCAACAGAAATTTTGCGGATTGGTCAATCCGTTCGCGAGATGTGGCAGTTTGGAGGTAAGAAACGCTTGAGAAACTCAAAATTTTCGCAGTTCTGATGCTCGAAACGAATGACTAGAACGGCCTAGGGGAAAAGTGCGCATACCGTTGTAATCGGGCGAGTTTCTACTTTCAGAAGCAACAGAAATTTTGCGGATTGGTCAATCCGTTCGCGAGATATTGCAGTTTGGAGGTAAGAAACGCTTGAGAAACTCAAAATTTTCGCAGTTCTGATGCTCGAAATGAATAACTGGAACGGCCTAGGGGAAAACTACACATACCGTTGTAATCGGGCGAGTTTCTACTTTCAGATGCAACAGAAATTTTGCGGATTGGTCAATCCGTTCGCGAGATGTGGCAGTTTGGAGGTAAGAAACGCTTGAGAAACTCAAAATTTTCGCAGTTCTGATGCTCGAAACGAATAACTAGAACGGCCCAGGGGAAAAGTGCGCATACCATTGTAATCGGGCGAGTTTCTACTTTCAAATGGAACAGAAATTTTGCGGATTGGTCAATCCGTTCGCGAGATATGGCAGTTTGGAGGTAAGAAACGCTTGAGAAACTCAAAATTTTGGCAGTTCTGATGCTCGAAACGAATAACTGGAACGGCCTAGGGGAAAAGTGCGCATACCGTTGTAATCGGGCGAGTTTCTACTTTCAGATGCAGCAGAAATTTTGCGGATTGATCAATCCGTTCGCGAGATATGGCAGTTTGGAGATAAGAAAGGCTTGAGAAACTCAAAATTTTCGCAGTTCTGATGCTCGAAACGAAATGACTAGAACGGCCTTGGGGAGAAGTACGCATACCGTTGTAATCGGGCGAGTTTCTACCTTCAGATGCAACAGAAATTATGCGGATTGGTCAATCCGTTCGCGAGATATGGCCGTTTGGATGTAAGAAACGCTTGAGAAACTCAAAATTTTCGCAGTTCTGATGCTCGAAACGAATAAATACAACGGCCTAGGGGAAAAGTGCGCATACCGTTGTAATCGGGCGAGTTTCTACTTTCAGAAGCAACAGAAATTTTGCGGATTGGTCAATCCGTTCGCGAGATATTGCAGTTTGGAGGTAAGAAACGCTTGAGAAACTCAAAATTTTCGCAGTTCTGATGCTCGAAATGAATAACAGGAACGGCCTAGGGGAAAACTACACATACCGTTGTAATCGGGCGAGTTTCTACTTTCAGATGCAACAGAAATTTTGCGGATTGGTCAATCCGTTCGCGAGATGTGGCAGTTTGGAGGTAAGAAACGCTTGAGAAACTCAAAATTTTCGCAGTTCTGATGCTCGAAACGAATAACTAGAACGGCCCAGGGGAAAAGTGCG
Organism: Ptiloglossa arizonensis; assembly: GCF_051014685.1. NCBI lineage: Eukaryota > Metazoa > Arthropoda > Insecta > Hymenoptera > Colletidae > Ptiloglossa > Ptiloglossa arizonensis. Next base: position 315,777 of record NW_027478850.1, on the reverse strand, counting down.
CATACCATTGTAATCGGGCGAGTTTCTACTTTCAAATGGAACAGAAATTTTGCGGATTGGTCAATCCGTTCGCGAGATATGGCAGTTTGGAGGTAAGAAACGCTTGAGAAACTCAAAATTTTCGCAGTTCTGATGCTCGAAATGAATAACTGGAACGGCCTAGGGGAAAACTACACATACCGTTGTAATCGGGCGAGTTTCTACTTTCAGATGCAACAGAAATTTTGCGGATTGGTCAATCCGTTCGCGAGATGTGGCAGTTTGGAGGTAAGAAACGCTTGAGAAACTCAAAATTTTCGCAGTTCTGATGCTCGAAACGAATGACTAGAACGGCCTAGGGGAAAAGTGCGCATACCGTTGTAATCGGGCGAGTTTCTACTTTCAGAAGCAACAGAAATTTTGCGGATTGGTCAATCCGTTCGCGAGATATTGCAGTTTGGAGGTAAGAAACGCTTGAGAAACTCAAAATTTTCGCAGTTCTGATGCTCGAAATGAATAACTGGAACGGCCTAGGGGAAAACTACACATACCGTTGTAATCGGGCGAGTTTCTACTTTCAGATGCAACAGAAATTTTGCGGATTGGTCAATCCGTTCGCGAGATGTGGCAGTTTGGAGGTAAGAAACGCTTGAGAAACTCAAAATTTTCGCAGTTCTGATGCTCGAAACGAATAACTAGAACGGCCCAGGGGAAAAGTGCGCATACCATTGTAATCGGGCGAGTTTCTACTTTCAAATGGAACAGAAATTTTGCGGATTGGTCAATCCGTTCGCGAGATATGGCAGTTTGGAGGTAAGAAACGCTTGAGAAACTCAAAATTTTCGCAGTTCTGATGCTCGAAATGAATAACTGGAACGGCCTAGGGGAAAACTACACATACCGTTGTAATCGGGCGAGTTTCTACTTTCAGATGCAACAGAAATTTTGCGGATTGGTCAATCCGTTCGCGAGATGTGGCAGTTTGGAGGTAAGAAACGCTTGAGAAACTCAAAATTTCCGCAGTTCTGATGCTCGAAACGAATGACTAGAACGGCCTAGGGGAGAAGTACGCATACCGTTGTAATCGGGCGAGTTTCTACTTTCAGATGCAACAGAAATTTTGCGGATTGATCAATCCGTTCGCGAGATATGGCAGTTTGGAGATAAGAAACGCTTGAGAAACTCAAAATTTTCGCAGTTCTGATGCTCGAAACGAATGACTAGAATGGCCTATGGGAGTAGTACGCATACCGTTGTAATCGGGCTAGTTTCTACTTTCAGATGCAACAGAAATTATGGGGATTGGTCAATCCGTTCGCGAGATATGGCCGTATGGATGTAAGAAACGCTTGAGAAACTCAAAATTTTCGCAGTTCTGATGCTCGAAACGAATGACTAGAACGGCCTAGGGGAGAAGTACGCATACCGTTGTAATCGGGCGAGTTTCTACTTTCAGATGCAACAGAAATTTTGCGGACTGGTCAATCAGTTCGCGAGATATGGCAGTTTGGAGGTAAGAAACGCTTGAGAAACTCAAAATTTTCGCAGTTCTGATGCTCGAAACGAATAACTAGAACCGCCTACGGGAAAAGTGCGCATACCGTTGTAATCGGGCGAGTGTCTACTTTCAGATGCAACAGAAATTTTGCGGATTGATCAATCCGTTCGCGAGATATGGCAGTTTGGAGATAAGAAACGCTTGAGAAACTCAACATTTTCGCAGTTCTGATGCTCGAAACGAATGACTAGAACGGCCTAGGGGAGAAGTACGCATACCGTTGTAATCGGGCGAGTTTCTACTTTCAGAAGCAACAGAAATTTTGCGGATTGATCAATCCGTTCGCGAGATATGGCAGTTTGTAGATAAGAAACGCTTGAGAAACTCAAAATTTTCGCAGTTCTGATGCTCGAAACGAATGACTAGAACGGCCTAGGGGAGAAGTACGCATACCGTTGTAATCGGGCGAGTTTCTACTTTCAGATGCAACAGAAATTTTGCGGATTGGTCAATCCGTTCGCGAGATATATCAGTTTGGAGGTAAGAAACGCATGAGAAACTCAAAATTTTCGCAGTTCTGGTGCTCGAAACGAATGACTAGAACGGCCTAGGGGAGAAGTACGCATACCGTTGTAATCGGGCGAGTTTCTACTTTCATATGCAACAGAAATTTTGCGGATTGATCAATCCGTTCGCGAGATATGGCAGTTTGGAGATGAGAAACGCTTGAGAAACTCAAAATTTTCGCAGTTCTGATGCTCGAAATGAATAACTGGAACGGCCTAGGGGAAAACTACACATACCGTTGTAATCGGGCGAGTTTCTACTTTCAGATGCAACAGAAATTTTGCGGATTGGTCAATCCGTTCGCGAGATGTGGCAGTTTGGAGGTAAGAAACGCTTGAGAAACTCAAAATTTCCGCAGTTCTGATGCTCGAAACGAATGACTAGAACGGCCTAGGGGAGAAGTACGCATACCGTTGTAATCGGGCGAGTTTCTACTTTCAGATGCAACAGAAATTTTGCGGATTGATCAATCCGTTCGCGAGATATGGCAGTTTGGAGATAAGAAACGCTTGAGAAACTCAAAATTTTCGCAGTTCTGATGCTCGAAACGAATGACTAGAATGGCCTATGGGAGTAGTACGCATACCGTTGTAATCGGGCTAGTTTCTACTTTCAGATGCAACAGAAATTATGGGGATTGGTCAATCCGTTCGCGAGATATGGCCGTATGGATGTAAGAAACGCTTGAGAAACTCAAAATTTTCGCAGTTCTGATGCTCGAAACGAATGACTAGAACGGCCTAGGGGAGAAGTACGCATACCGTTGTAATCGGGCGAGTTTCTACTTTCAGATGCAACAGAAATTTTGCGGACTGGTCAATCAGTTCGCGAGATATGGCAGTTTGGAGGTAAGAAACGCTTGAGAAACTCAAAATTTTCGCAGTTCTGATGCTCGAAACGAATAACTAGAACCGCCTACGGGAAAAGTGCGCATACCGTTGTAATCGGGCGAGTGTCTACTTTCAGATGCAACAGAAATTTTGCGGATTGATCAATCCGTTCGCGAGATATGGCAGTTTGGAGATAAGAAACGCTTGAGAAACTCAACATTTTCGCAGTTCTGATGCTCGAAACGAATGACTAGAACGGCCTAGGGGAGAAGTACGCATACCGTTGTAATCGGGCGAGTTTCTACTTTCAGAAGCAACAGAAATTTTGCGGATTGATCAATCCGTTCGCGAGATATGGCAGTTTGTAGATAAGAAACGCTTGAGAAACTCAAAATTTTCGCAGTTCTGATGCTCGAAACGAATGACTAGAACGGCCTAGGGGAGAAGTACGCATACCGTTGTAATCGGGCGAGTTTCTACTTTCAGATGCAACAGAAATTTTGCGGATTGGTCAATCCGTTCGCGAGATATATCAGTTTGGAGGTAAGAAACGCATGAGAAACTCAAAATTTTCGCAGTTCTGGTGCTCGAAACGAATGACTAGAACGGCCTAGGGGAGAAGTACGCATACCGTTGTAATCGGGCGAGTTTCTACTTTCATATGCAACAGAAATTTTGCGGATTGATCAATCCGTTCGCGAGATATGGCAGTTTGGAGATGAGAAACGCTTGAGAAACTCAAAATTTTCGCAGTTCTGATGCTCGAAATGAATAACTGGAACGGCCTAGGGGAAAACTACACATACCGTTGTAATCGGGCGAGTTTCTACTTTCAGATGCAACAGAAATTTTGCGGATTGGTCAATCCGTTCGCGAGATGTGGCAGTTTGGAGGTAAGAAACGCTTGAGAAACTCAAAATTTTCGCAGTTCTGATGCTCGAAACGAATAACTAGAACGGCCTAGGGGAAAACTACACCTACCGTTGTAATCGGGCGAGTTTCTACTTTCAGATGCAGCAGCAATTTTGCGGACTGGTCAATCCGTTCGCGAGATGTGGCAGTTTGGAGGTAAGAAACGCTTGAGAAACTCAAAATTTTCGCAGTTCTGATTCTCGAAACGAATAACTGGAACGGCCTAGGGGAAAACTACACATACCGTTGTAATCGGGCGAGTTTCTACTTTCAGATGCAACAGAAATTTTGCGGACTGGTCAATCCGTTCGCGAGATATGGCAGTTTGGAGGTAAGAAACGCTTGAGAAACTCAAAATTTTCGCAGTTCTGATGATCGAAACGAATAACTAGAACGGCCTACGGGAAAACTACACCTACCGTTATAATCGGGCGAGTTTCTAATTTCAGATGCAACAGAAATTTTGCGGATTGATCAATCCGTTCGCGAGATATGGCCGTTTGGAAATAAGAAACGCTTGAGAACCTCAAAATTTTTGCAGTTCTGATGCTCGAAACGTGTAACTAGAACGGCCTAGGGGAAAAGTACGCATACCGTTGTAATCGGGCGAGTTTCTACTTTCAGATGCAACAGAAATTTTGCGGATTGGTCAATCCGTTCGCGAGATATGGCAGTTTGGAGGTAAGAAACGCTTGAGAAACTCAAAATTTTCGCAGTTCTGATGCTCGAAACGAATAACTGGAACGCCCTAGGGGAATACTACACCTACCGTTGTAATCGGGCGAGTTTCTACTTTCAGATGCAACAGAAATTTTGCGGATTAGTCAATCCGTTCGCGAGATATGGCAGTTTGGAGGTAAGAAACGCTTGAGAAACTCAAAGTTTTCGCAGTTCTGATGCTCGAAACGAATAACTAAAACGGCATAGGGGAAAACTACACCTACCGTTGTAATCGGGCGAGTTTCTACTTTCAGATGCAACAGAAATTTTGCAGATTGATCGATCCGTTCGCGAGATATGGCCGTTTGGATGTAAGAAACGCTTGAGAAACTCAAAATTTTCGCAGTTCTGATGCTCGAAACGAATAACTAGAACGGCCTAGGGGAATAGTACGCATACCGATGTAATCGGGCGAGTTTCTACTTTCAGATGCAACAGAAATTTTGCGGATTGGTCGATCCGCTCGCGAGATATGACAGTTTGGATGTAAGAAACGCTTGAGAAACTCAAAATTTTCGCAGTTCTGATTCTCGAAACGAATAACTGGAACGGCCTAGGGGAAAACTACACATACCGTTGTAATCGGGCGAGTTTCTACTTTCAGATGCAACAGAAATTTTGCGGACTGGTCAATCCGTTCGCGAGATATGGCAGTTTGGAGGTAAGAAACGCTTGAGAAACTCAAAATTTTCGCAGTTCTGATGATCGAAACGAATAACTAGAACGGCCTACGGGAAAACTACACCTACCGTTGTAATCGGGCGAGTTTCTAATTTCAGATGCAACAGAAATTTTGCGGATTGATCAATCCGTTCGCGAGATATGGCCGTTTGGAAATAAGAAACGCTTGAGAACCTCAAAATTTTTGCAGTTCTGATGCTCGAAACGTGTAACTAGAACGGCCTAGGGGAAAAGTACGCATACCGTTGTAATCGGGCGAGTTTCTACTTTCAGATGCAACAGAAATTTTGCGGATTGGTCAATCCGTTCGCGAGATATGGCAGTTTGGAGGTAAGAAACGCTTGAGAAACTCAAAATTTTCGCAGTTCTGATGCTCGAAACGAATAACTGGAACGCCCTAGGGGAATACTACACCTACCGTTGTAATCGGGCGAGCTTCTACTTTCAGATGCAACAGAAATTTTGCGGATTGATCAATCCGTTCGCGAGATATGGCAGTTTGGAGATAAGAAACGCTTGAGAAACTCAAAATTTTCGCAATTCTGATGCTCGAAACGAATAACTGGAACGGCCTAGGGGAAAACTACACATACCGTTGTAATCGGGCGAGTTTCTATTTTCAGATGCAACAGAAATTTTGCGGATTGGTCGATCCGTTCGCGAGATGTGGCAGTTTGGAAGTAAGAAACGCTTGATAAACTCAAAATTTTCGCAGTTCTGATGCTCGAAACGAATAACTAGAACGGCCTAGGGGAAAACTACACCTACCGTTGTAATCGGGCGAGTTTCTACTTTCAAATGCAACAGAAATTTTGCGGATTGGTCAATCCGTTCGCGAGATATGGCAGTTTGGAGGTAAGAAACGCTTGAGAAACTCAAAATTTTCGCAGTTCTGATTCTCGAAACGAATAACTGGAACGGCCTAGGGGAAAACTACACCTACCGTTGTAATCGGGCGAGTTTCTACTTTCAAATGCAACAGAAATTTTGCGGATTGGTCAATCCGTTCGCGAGATATGGCAGTTTGGAGATAAGAAACGCTTGAGAAACTCAAAATTTTCGCAGTTCTGATGCTCGAAACGAATAACTGGAACGGCCTAGGGGAAAACTACACATACCGTTGTAATCGGGCGAGTTTCTATTTTCAGATGCAACAGAAATTTTGCGGATTGGTCGATCCGTTCGCGAGATGTGGCAGTTTGGAAGTAAGAAACGCTTGATAAACTCAACATTTTCGCAGTTCTGATGCTCGAAACGAATAACTAGAACGGCCTAGGGGAAAACTACACCTACCGTTGTAATCGGGCGAGTTTCTACTTTCAAATGCAACAGAAATTTTGCGGATTGGTCAATCCGTTCGCGAGATATGGCAGTTTGGAGGTAAGAAACGCTGGAGAAACTCAAAATTTTCGCAGTTCTGATTCTCGAAACGAATAACTGGAACGGCCTAGGGGAAAACTACACATACCGTTGTAATCGGGCGAGTTTCTACTTTCAGATGCAACAGAAATTTTGCGGACTGGTCAATCCGTTCGCGAGATATGGCAGTTTGGAGGTAAGAAACGCTTGTGAAAATCAAAATTTTCGCAGTTCTGATGATCGAAACGAATAACTAGAACGGCCTACGGGAAAACTACACCTACCGTTGTAATCGGGCGAGTTTCTACTTTCAGATGCAAGAGAAACTTTGCAGATTGGTCGATCCGTTCGCGAGATATGGCCGTTTGGATGTAAGAAACGCTTGAGAAACTCAAAATTTTCGCAGTTCTGATGCTCGAAACGAATAACTAGAACGGCCTAGGGGAAAAGTACGCATACCGATGTAATCGGGCGAGTTTCTACTTTCAGATGCAACAGAAATTTTGCGGATTGGTCGATCCGCTCGCGAGATATGACAGTTTGGATGTAAGAAACGCTTGAGAAACTCAAAATTTTCGCAGTTCTGATTCTCGAAACGAATAACTGGAACGGCCTAGGGGAAAACTACACATACCGTTGTAATCGGGCGAGTTTCTACTTTCAGATGCAACAGAAATTTTGCGGACTGGTCAATCCGTTCGCGAGATATGGCAGTTTGGAGGTAAGAAACGCTTGAGAAACTCAAAATTTTCGCAGTTCTGATGATCGAAACGAATAACTAGAACGGCCTACGGGAAAACTACACCTACCGTTGTAATCGGGCGAGTTTCTAATTTCAGATGCAACAGAAATTTTGCGGATTGATCAATCCGTTCGCGAGATATGGCCGTTTGGAAATAAGAAACGCTTGAGAACCTCAAAATTTTTGCAGTTCTGATGCTCGAAACGTGTAACTAGAACGGCCTAGGGGAAAAGTACGCATACCGTTGTAATCGGGCGAGTTTCTACTTTCAGATGCAACAGAAATTTTGCGGATTGGTCAATCCGTTCGCGAGATATGGCAGTTTGGAGGTAAGAAACGCTTGAGAAACTCAAAATTTTCGCATTTCTGATGCTCGAAACGAATAACTGGAACGCCCTAGGGGAATACTACACCTACCGTTGTAATCGGGCGAGCTTCTACTTTCAGATGCAACAGAAATTTTGCGGATTGATCAATCCGTTCGCGAGATATGGCAGTTTGGAGATAAGAAACGCTTGAGAAACTCAAAATTTTCGCAATTCTGATGCTCGAAACGAATAACTGGAACGGCCTAGGGGAAAACTACACATACCGTTGTAATCGGGCGAGTTTCTATTTTCAGATGCAACAGAAATTTTGCGGATTGGTCGATCCGTTCGCGAGATGTGGCAGTTTGGAAGTAAGAAACGCTTGATAAACTCAAAATTTTCGCAGTTCTGATGCTCGAAACGAATAACTAGAACGGCCTAGGGGAAAACTACACCTACCGTTGTAATCGGGCGAGTTTCTACTTTCAAATGCAACAGAAATTTTGCGGATTGGTCAATCCGTTCGCGAGATATGGCAGTTTGGAGGTAAGAAACGCTTGAGAAACTCAAAATTTTCGCAGTTCTGATTCTCGAAACGAATAACTGGAACGGCCTAGGGGAAAACTACACCTACCGTTGTAATCGGGCGAGTTTCTACTTTCAAATGCAACAGAAATTTTGCGGATTGGTCAATCCGTTCGCGAGATATGGCAGTTTGGAGATAAGAAACGCTTGAGAAACTCAAAATTTTCGCAGTTCTGATGCTCGAAACGAATAACTGGAACGGCCTAGGGGAAAACTACACATACCGTTGTAATCGGGCGAGTTTCTATTTTCAGATGCAACAGAAATTTTGCGGATTGGTCGATCCGTTCGCGAGATGTGGCAGTTTGGAAGTAAGAAACGCTTGATAAACTCAACATTTTCGCAGTTCTGATGCTCGAAACGAATAACTAGAACGGCCTAGGGGAAAACTACACCTACCGTTGTAATCGGGCGAGTTTCTACTTTCAAATGCAACAGAAATTTTGCGGATTGGTCAATCCGTTCGCGAGATATGGCAGTTTGGAGGTAAGAAACGCTGGAGAAACTCAAAATTTTCGCAGTTCTGATTCTCGAAACGAATAACTGGAACGGCCTAGGGGAAAACTACACATACCGTTGTAATCGGGCGAGTTTCTACTTTCAGATGCAACAGAAATTTTGCGGACTGGTCAATCCGTTCGCGAGATATGGCAGTTTGGAGGTAAGAAACGCTTGTGAAAATCAAAATTTTCGCAGTTCTGATGATCGAAACGAATAACTAGAACGGCCTACGGGAAAACTACACCTACCGTTGTAATCGGGCGAGTTTCTACTTTCAGATGCAAGAGAAACTTTGCAGATTGGTCGATCCGTTCGCGAGATATGGCAGTTTGGAGGTAAGAAACGCTTGAGAAACTCAAAATTTTCGCAGTTCTGATGATCGAAACGAATAACTAGAACGGCCTACGGGAAAACTACACCTACCGTTGTAATCGGGCGAGTTTCTAATTTCAGATGCAACAGAAATTTTGCGGATTGATCAATCCGTTCGCGAGATATGGCCGTTTGGAAATAAGAAACGCTTGAGAACCTCAAAATTTTTGCAGTTCTGATGCTCGAAACGTGTAACTAGAACGGCCTAGGGGAAAAGTACGCATACCGTTGTAATCGGGCGAGTTTCTTCTTTCAGATGCAATAGAAATTTTGCGGATTGGTCAATCCGTTCGCGAGATATGGCAGTTTGGAGGTAAGAAACGCTTGAGAAACTCAAAATTTTCGCAGTTCTGATGCTCGAAACGAATAACTGGAACGCCCTAGGGGAATACTACACCTACCGTTGTAATCGGGCGAGTTTCTACTTTCAGATGCAACAGAAATTTTGCGGATTTGTCAATCCGTTCGCGAGATATGGCAGTTTGGAGGTAAGAAACGCTTGAGAAACTCAAAGTTTTCGCAGTTCTGATGCTCGAAACGAATAACTAAAACGGCATAGGGGAAAACTACACCTACCGTTGTAATCGGGCGAGTTTCTACTTTCAGATGCAACAGAAATTTTGCAGATTGATCGATCCGTTCGCGAGATATGGCCGTTTGGATGTAAGAAACGCTTGAGAAACTCAAAATTTTCGCAGTTCTGATGCTCGAAACGAATAACTAGAACGGCCTAGGGGAAAAGTACGCATACCGATGTAATCGGGCGAGTTTCTACTTTCAGATGCAACAGAAATTTTGCGGATTCGTCGATCCGCTCGCGAGATATGACAGTTTGGATGTAAGAAACGCTTGAGAAACTCAAAATTTTCGCAGTTCTGATTCTCGAAACGAATAACTGGAACGGCCTAGGGGAAAACTACACATACCGTTGTAATCGGGCGAGTTTCTACTTTCAGATGCAACAGAAATTTTGCGGACTGGTCAATCCGTTCGCGAGATATGACAGTTTGGAGGTAAGAAACGCTTGAGAAACTCAAAATTTTCGCAGTTCTGATGATCGAAACGAATAACTAGAACGGCCTACGGGAAAACTACACCTACCTTTGTAATCGGGCGAGTTTCTAATTTCAGATGCAACAGAAATTTTGCGGATTGATCAATCCGTTCGCGAGATATGGCCGTTTGGAGATAAGAAACGCTTGAGAACCTCAAAATTTTCGCAGTTCTGATGCTCGAAACGTGTAACTAGAACGGCCTAGGGGAAAAGTACGCATACCGTTGTAATCGGGCGAGTTTCTACTTTCAGATGCAACAGAAATTTTTCGGATTGGTCAATCCGTTCGCGAGATATGGCAGTTTGGAGGTAAGAAACGCTTGAGAAACTCAAAATTTTCGCAGTTCTGATGCTCGAAACGAATAACTGGAACGCCCTAGGGGAATACTACACCTACCGTTGTAATCGGGCGAGTTTCTACTTTCAGATGCAACAGAAATTTTGCGGATTAGTCAATCCGTTCGCGAGATATGGCAGTTTGGAGGTAAGAAACACTTGAGAAACTCAAAATTTTCGCAGTTCTGATGCTCGAAACGAATAACTAAAACGGCCTAGGGGAAAACTACACCTACCGTTGTAATCGGGCGAGCTTCTACTTTCAGATGCAACAGAAATTTTGCGGATTGATCAATCCGTTCGCGAGATATGGCAGTTTGGATATAAGAAACGCTTGAGAAACTCAAAATTTTCGCAATTCTGATGCTCGAAACGAATAACTGGAACGGCCTAGGGGAAAACTACACATACCGTTGTAATCGGGCGAGTTTCTATTTTCAGATGCAACAGAAATTTTGCGGATTGGTCGATCCGTTCGCGAGATGTGGCAGTTTGGAAGTAAGGAACGCTTGATAAACTCAAAATTTTCGCAGTTCTGATGCTCGAAACGAATAACTAGAACGGCCTAGGGGAAAACTACACCTACCGTTGTAATCGGGCGAGTTTCTACTTTCAAATGCAACAGAAATTTTGCGGATTGGTCAATCCGTTCGCGAGATATGGCAGTTTGGAGGTAAGAAACGCTTGAGAAACTCAAAATTTTCGCAGTTCTGATTCTCGAAACGAATAACTGGAACGGCCTAGGGGAAAACTACACCTACCGTTGTAATCGGGCGAGTTTCTACTTTCAAATGCAACAGAAATTTTGCGGATTGGTCAATCCGTTCGCGAGATATGGCAGTTTGGAGATAAGAAACGCTTGAGAAACTCAAAATTTTCGCAGTTCTGATGCTCGAAACGAATAACTGGAACGGCCTAGGGGAAAACTACACATACCGTTGTAATCGGGAGAGTTTCTATTTTCAGATGCAACAGAAATTTTGCGGATTGGTCGATCCGTTCGCGAGATGTGGCAGTTTGGAAGTAAGAAACGCTTGATAAACTCAAAATTTTCGCAGTTCTGATGCTCGAAACGAATAACTAGAACGGCCTAGGGGAAAACTACACCTACCGTTGTAATCGGGCGAGTTTCTACTTTCAAATGCAACAGAAGTTTTGCGGATTGGTCAATCCGTTCGCGAGATATGGCAGTTTGGAGGTAAGAAACGCTTGAGAAACTCAAAATTTTCGCAGTTCTGATGCTCGAAACGTGTAACTAGAACAGCCTAGGGGAAAAGTACGCATACCGTTGTAATCGGGCGAGTTTCTACTTTCAGATGCAACAGAAATTTTGCGGATTGGTCAATCCGTTCTCGAGATATGGCAGTTTGGAGGTAAGAAACGCTTGAGAAACTCAAAATTTTCGCAGTTCTGATGCTCGAAACGAATAACTGGAACGCCCTAGGGGAATACTACACCTACCGTTGTAATCGGGCGAGTTTCTACTTTCAGATGCAACAGAAATTTTGCGGATTAGTCAATCCGATCGCGAGATATGGCAGTTTGGAGGTAAGAAACGCTTGAGAAACTCAACATTTTCGCAGTTCTGATGCTCGAAACGAATAACTGGAACGCCCTAGGGGAATACTACACCTACCGTTGTAATCGGGCGAGTTTCTACTTTCAGATGCAACAGAAATTTTGCGGATTAGTCAATCCGTTCGCGAGATATGGCAGTTTGGAGGTAAGAAACGCTTGAGAAACTCAAAATTTTCGCAGTTCTGATGCTCGAAACGAATAACTGGAACGCCCTAGGGGAATACTACACCTACCGTTGTAATCGGGCGAGTTTCTACTTTCAGATGCAACAGAAATTTTGCGGATTAGTCAATCCGTTCGCGAGATATGGCAGTTTGGAGGTAAGAAACACTTGAGAAACTCAAAATTTTCGCAGTTCTGATGCTCGAAACGAACAACTAGAACGGCCCAGGGGAAAAGTACGCATACCGATGTAATCGGGCGAGTTTCTACTTTCAGATGCAACAGAAATTTTGCGGATTGATCAATCCGTTCGCGAGATATGGCAGTTTGGAGATGAGAAACGCTTGAGAAACTCAAAATTTTCGCAGTTCTGATGCTCGAAACGAATAACTAGAACGGCCTAGGGGAAAACTACACATACCGTTGTAATCGGGCGAGTTTCTACTTTCAGGTGCAGCAGAAATTTTGCGGATTGGTCGATCCGTTCGCGAGATGTGGCAGTTTGGAGGTAAGAAACGCTTGAGAAACTCAAAATTTTCGCAGTTCTGATGCTCGAAACGAACAACTAGAACGGCCCAGGGGAAAAGTACGCATACCGATGTAATCGGGCGAGTTTCTACTTTCAGATGCAACAGAAATTTTGCGGATTGGTCAATCCGTTCGCGAGATGTGGCAGTTTGCAAGTAAGAAACGCTTGATAAACTCAAAATTTTCGCAGTGCTGATGCTCGAAACGAATAACTAGAACGGCCTGGGGGAAAACTACACCTACCGTTGTAATCGGGCGAGTTTCTACTTTCAAATGCAACAGAAATTTTGCGGATTGGTCAATCCGTTCGCGATATATGGCTGTTTGGAGATAAGAAGCGCTTTAGAAACTCAAAATTTTCACAGTTCTGATGCTCGAAACGAATAACTGGAACGGCCTAGGGGAAAACTACACCTACCGTTGTAATCGGGCGAGTTTCTACTTTCAAATGCAACAGAAATTTTGCGGATTGGTCAATCCGTTCGCGAGATATGGCAGTTTGGAGGTAAGAAACGCTTGAGAAACTCAAAATTTTCGCAGTTCTGATTCTCGAAACGAATAACTGGAACGGCCTAGGGGAAAACTACACATACCGTTGTAATCGGGCGAGTTTCTACTTTCAGATGCAACAGAAATTTTGCGGACTGGTCAATCCGTTCGCGAGATATGGCAGTTTGGAGGTAAGAAACGCTTGTGTAACTCAAAATTTTCGCAGTTCTGATGATCGAAACGAATAACTAGAACAGCCTACGGGAAAACTACACCTGCCGTTGTAATCGGGCGAGTTTCTAATTTCAGATGCAACAGAAATTTTGCGGATTGATCAATCCGTTCGCGAGATATGGCCGTTTGGAGATAAGAAACGCTTGAGAACCTCAAAATTTTTGCAGTTCTGATGCTCGAAACGTGTAACTAGAACGGCCTAGGGGAAAAGTACGCATACCGTTGTAATCGGGCGAGTTTCTACTTTCAGATGCAACAGAAATTTTGCGGATTGGTCAATCCGTTCGCGAGATATGGCAGTTTGGAGGTAAGAAACGCTTGAGAAACTCAAAATTTTCGCAGTTCTGATGCTCGAAACGAATAACTGGAACGCCCTAGGGGAATACTACACCTACCGTTGTAATCGGGCGAGTTTCTACTTTCAGATGCAACAGAAATTTTGCGGATTAGTCAATCCGTTCGCGAGATATGGCAGTTTGGAGGTAAGAAACGCTTGAGAAACTAAAAATTTTCGCAGTTCTGATGCTCGAAACGAATAACTAAAACGGCATAGGGGAAAACTACACCTACCGTTGTAATCGGGCGAGTTTCTACTTTCAGATGCAACAGAAATTTTGCAGATTGATCGATCCGTTCGCGAGATATGGCCGTTTGGATGTAAGAAACGCTTGAGAAACTCAAAATTTTCGCAGTTCTGATGCTCGAAACGAATAACTAGGACGGCCTAGGGGAAAAGTACGCATACCGACGTAATCGGGCGAGTTTCTACTTTCAGATGCAACAGAAATTTTGCGGATTAGTCAATCCGTTCGCGAGATATGGCAGTTTGGAGGTAAGAAACACTTGAGAAACTCAAAATTTTCGCAGTTCTGATGCTCGAAACGAATAACTAAAACGGCCTAGGGGAAAACTACACCTACCGTTGTAATCGGGCGAGCTTCTACTTTCAGATGCAACAGAAATTTTGCGGATTGATCAATCCGTTCGCGAGATATGGCAGTTTGGAGATAAAAAACGCTTGAGAAACTCAAAATTTTCGCAGTTCTGATGCTCGAAACGAATAACTGGAACGGCCTAGGGGAAAACTACACATACCGTTGTAATCGGGCGAGTTTCTATTTTCAGATGCAACAGAAATTTTGCGGATTGGTCGATCCGTTCGCGAGATGTGGCAGTTTGGAAGTAAGAAACGCTTGAGAAACTCAAAATTTTCGCAGTTCTGATGCTCGAAACGAATAACTAAAACGGCCTAGGGGAAAACTACACCTACCGTTGTAATCGGGCGAGTTTCTACTTTCAGATGCAACAGAAATTTTGCGGATTGATCAATCCGTTCGCGAGATATGGCCGTTTGGAGATAAGAAACGCTTGAGAACCTCAAAATTTTCGCAGTTCTGATGCTCGAAACGTGTAACTAGAACGGCCTAGGGGAAAAGTACGCATACCGTTGTAATCGGGCGAGTTTCTACTTTCAGATGCAACAGAAATTTTGCGGATTGGTCAATCCGTTCGCGAGATATGGCAGTTTGGAGGTAAGAAACGCTTGAGAAACTCAAAATTTTCGCAGTTCTGATGCTCGAAACGAATAACTGGAACGCCCTAGGGGAATACTACACCTACCGTTGTAATCGGGCGAGTTTCTACTTTCAGATGCAACAGAAATTTTGCGGATTAGTCAATCCGTTCGCGAGATATGGCAGTTTGGAGGTAAGAAACACTTGAGAAACTCAAAATTTTCGCAGTTCTGATGCTCGAAACGAATAACTAAAACGGCCTAGGGGAAAACTACACCTACCGTTGTAATCGGGCGAGCTTCTACTTTCAGATGCAACAGAAATTTTGCGGATTGATCAATCCGTTCGCGAGATATGGCAGTTTGGAGATAAGAAACGCTTGAGAAACTCAAAATTTTCGCAATTCTGATGCTCGAAACGAATAACTGGAACGGCCTAGGGGAAAACTACACATACCGTTGTAATCGGGCGAGTTTCTATTTTCAGATGCAACAGAAATTTTGCGGATTGGTCGATCCGTTCGCGAGATGTGGCAGTTTGGAAGTAAGAAACGCTTGATAAACTCAAAATTTTCGCAGTTCTGATGCTCGAAACGAATAACTAGAACGGCCTAGGGGAAAACTACACCTACCGTTGTAATCGGGCGAGTTTCTACTTTCAAATGCAACAGAAATTTTGCGGATTGGTCAATCCGTTCGCGAGATATGGCAGTTTGGAGGTAAGAAACGCTTGAGAAACTCAAAATTTTCGCAGTTCTGATTCTCGAAACGAATAACTGGAACGGCCTAGGGGAAAACTACACCTACCGTTGTAATCGGGCGAGTTTCT